>NC_135649.1:9393939-9696969 GCF_053574225.1 Canis aureus
TCTCACTTTGTCAAGGATGGAAGCAGCAGGAGTTCTTGTATCACCTAGGAAGGGCTTGAAGTCTATGTATTTTGTTCACTGGGACATTCTCAGCTCTCTGATGGGTTTTGAAAATTTATAACTTTGCATTTTATCTAGATTTTTCTAACTGATAGGGTGAGAAAGACAATTTATTTTGACTTTCTATAACCTAACTGGAATTGAACTAATAAAACTTTTATTCATTATTAAATAAATTAGAACACAGGACACATTAAAGTTCTTTTAAAAAGATTATTTATTTGGAGAGAGAGAGAGAGAGTGAGCGAGTGTGTGGGGGGGGAGGGGCAGAGGGAGAGAAACAATCCTGAAGCAGACTTCCTATTGAGTGTGGAGTCCAACACGGGGCTCAATCTTATGACCGCAAGATCAAGAGCCAAAACCAAAAGTCAGATGCTTAACCAACTGCACCACCTACGCACCTAACACAGTAAAGTTTAGAGTATCTTAGCCAATACTATGAAATAAAAAATGATAAACAGGAAAGGAAGGTATAAAGTTATCATCATTACAGGTAATATTCTCATCTATATAGGAAAATCAATGAGAATATACTAATAAACCATTAGAGCTAGTAGGAGAGATCAACAAAATGGCATTCAAGATAGCAGCAAGAAAAACACACAAAAATTAAGAGCTTTCCTGTATACCTGTAAGATTATCTCTTCCATGAAAACTTTATCTAACCATCCTACACAATATTAGAGCTAGGTGTTTGTGCACTGACAAAATTTCTTACACATTTAAATGACAAAATAACCCATTTGGAATACCTTATGTGTATCTCTGTCCCCAAATAGACTTTGAAAGCTTGAGGACAAGGATAATCCTATTAATATCTGCATCAGGAGCATTTAGCACAAATCTAGCAAGTAGAAGGAGCTCAAAAAGTAATGAACATTTGAAAGAGTGAAAGACATTGAACTAAATAAAAGATGCCTAAGATCTCTTCCAAGTATGAAGATAAAACTTTTATAAATCATCTTTTTCAGGGTCCAAAAAAGAGTATGAAATATTCACCCCCAAAATAATATTTCACATACTTAAACCTTTTGGTATGCTGTGGTTTTTGCAATTACAATACTTCAAAGTAATAGATGGTAAATCATTAGGTTAGTCAATGTTTCAGAGAAAGATGGAACAAATGAGTAATGTGATCAAGCTTTGTACATTGAGTGACCCTAAGAACTGACACTTCATTTGGTTGTTTGCTATTTCTTTAATGAACCAGAGCAGTTTTCTTAATTAGCAGGGGCCCATCTGTTTCAAGAACAAATGGCATTTAGTATAACAAAGGCTGAAACAACAAGACAGCTTAATTTTGGAGTGCAAATGGCAATACCAAGTGACATAATTACTAGTGTGTCTTCCAGATATGGTTTAGTAGGTCTTCTAGAATAGAGGTCAACCTGGTCATCTTGTCCTCTAAGTCATTCATAGTGCACTGATTTTTTTTTTACATTTTTAAAATTTTTATAAATTTATTTTTTAATGGTGTTCAATTTGCCAACATATAATCACTGATTTTTGTTTCTTTATAGAGCAATATTGTCTGTTAAAGGACAAAATTAGATATTTATGAAATAGCAAGTTTCTTCTTAGGCTTTATAATTTGACATACACAATAAGGCTATTATTTTAGACACAAATATAGTGCTTGTAAATTGTTTTCAATATTAGAGGTTTTCATATGAGGAAGAGCTATATTTTTATATCTGTAAAAATCTTCATTACATTTACTATGTAATGACTATCTTATTGTCCTTTACAAGCTTATAGATCTTTTAGGCACTTACCAAATTCAAAGGTGACATCCTTCTTTGGTTGGAGCTAATTCTGGTCCCTTCAAAGTAAGCAATGAGTTAGAAATTTCAGAAACTAAAATCATCTCCTCACTCTTTGTAGGAAGCATAGACATCAGGAAAATAGAAAAATCTCACAAGGACAAGGGCCCAACTATTTGAATAATATTTGCATAACATCTGAATGCTGTTTAATATTATTTAAGGTAGAAGATAAAGGAGAAGAAAAACTATTTAATGGGTTTATATGTCTTGATTCCTGTAATTTGTCTCATTACTTACTTTGAAGGGACCCATAAAATGAGACCTCCTCAGGCAGAAATGATTGGCTTAGTAACAGCCAATCATAATTCAATTGTCTGGTATGCTTCTTTTCTACTAACACTACTAAAAAGGCAAACAAAAGAATGAGCAAATTGTATTTCTTACAGAAACTATATAGGTATGTAATGTGATATGATTCAGTTATTAATTCAACTAAAATGTATTCAAAATCTGTGAGCCAAACATTGTGCCACACAATGGAAATGTAGCAGTGAAAGAAATAGAAAAAAAATCCCTGCCCTCAGGGTGCTTACATTCTAATGAGGGGAGACAAACAATAAACAAAATAAATAAGTAATGATATAATGAGATTTCATGTAATATTAAGTGTTCTGAGTTAATAAAGTAGGGTAAGGGAAGAGAACATGACAGTCACAGGGCTGTTCTTACCAGATAGTAAGGCTGGAGGAATTAGTGGAGGAAATGAGTGATGTATCTGTATGGAGCTATGAGGGTCTCAGGCAGAAAAACCAGCAAAAGCAAAAATGATGATATTGAATCAGGATTAATGTGTTTGAGTAACAACAATATAGCACATGTAGTTGGAGTTCAGTGAATGAATTGGAAAGTGGTGGAGTATGAGGTTGAAGATCAGACAGCTGGAAGATCTAGAAAGATGACAACTGAAAAATGACAACTGGATATAGCAACTTGGAATTCATTGGCAACCCTGACAAATATGTTTAATATAGTGTTACACTACAGTGTTGATGATGAGTGATTGTTCTGTGTTCAAGACAGAATGAGAGATGATGAAGTGAGGATAGCAAGTATAACCATCTCTTCTAATGAGGTTGGTTGTAAAAAGAAGCAAAAACATAGTGTTAATTCATCATTTTTTTTTGGTAAAAGAAACAGCAAAATGTGATGATGCGTACTATGCAATACTATGGAACGAGAAGTAATGGACTAAATATATCAATATGGATATTTTAAAAAATCGTATAGTTGAGTGAAAGAATTAAAGAAGATAATGGAATCTAAACACAATACCATTTACCTGAATTAATTTTCTTTTTTTTTGGAGAGAGAGTGTGGGAGGGACAGAAGAAGAGGGAGACGGAGAATCTCAAGCAGACTCCACATCCAGTGCAGAGCCTGACACAGGGCTCAATCACATGACCAAGATCATGACTTGAGCCGAAATCAAGAGTTAGACACCTAACCGACTGAGCCATCCAGGTGCCCCTACATGAGTTAAAATACTGATAGAGAAGAGATGCTACAGGTGTGCCCGGCTGGCTCAGTCAGTGGAGCATGTGACTCTTGATCTCGGGATTGTGAATTCAAACTCTATGCTGGGTGTAGGATTATCTAAAAACAAAACCTTTGAAAAAGAAAAAAAGATGTTATATATTTCAAAAGCAAACATGTATGTTTAAGGACCTCTAGCAGCCACAGTATCAAGTCCCCGAGTAAGAGCTGATGCTCTTGCTGAGGTGAGTGATGATCACTTCTGCAGTACTAGGAATTATTATAGTAGCAGTAGTAAATTTACAAAAACAAAATAAATACATCCATAATTTAATACAGTTTTCAGAGAGAACAGACAAAAGATGCAGACAATGATTTCTGAGAATTACCATAAATAAATAAGAAAAGTCCAGATTGTCAGGGTCATGTCAATAATGGGAGAGAGGACCAAAAGAAAGTGATACTACTGGGAACAATTGTGAAAGTAAAATTCTAAGGAGGATAATTGAGGGACAAGTTTGGGGTGGGCTTTAGAGGGATAATGCTCAACTTCCCAAAGCTCTAAATTTTGGTGTCTTTGGTCTATAATTGGCTCATTAATACATTTTTTTTCCAATTGCCCAGGAACATATTGAGGGAAAGGCTCAACTATTGGCAAGCCAGCCCAACCAGAGCAGGCCAAGGAAGTGTATCAGTTTGAGACATTCATCCCAGCTTGACAACAAACTATTAGATCCAAGTTGTTGAGGCACAGGGGTCTGAGTATAATGAATTTAATGCTGAATTAGACTAACTTTTGAGGATAAAAAGTACTAAGATGGCATAGGATACATTAGCCAAGTTATTTTACTATGAAGCAGGGAGAGTTTGAGACACTGGAGGATACTGATACTATGAAACGATGGTTACAGGAATTCTAAAGCAGAAGCTGGCAAAAATAGCACACAAAGTGATACACAATTTGCATCCGTCAGAGCCAGAGAAGAATTGACTGCTAATTTTAAGATAAATGGTCTTGCAAGACAGAGAGAAGTAAGAAAGGCATTTTGGAAAATCAGTTTTGATCAGATAGATTATTTCTTACCCCAGGCATTGGGATTGTAGTCAACTAACCCCAATCCTGCTAGGTCTTTTCCTTTTAAAAAAATATTTTATTTATTTATTCATGAGAGACACAGAGAAAGAGAGGCAGAGGGAGAAGGAGAAGGAGGCTCCCTGTGGGGAGCCTGATGTGGGACTCGATCCTGGGGCTCCAGGATCATGACCTGAGCCAAAGGCAGGCACTCAACCACTGAGCCACCCAGGCATCCCATGCTAAGTCTTTTCAATACCAAACTGTATCAAACCAGACTTCCCTCCTCCTCTGTCTGTGGACAATTGATTTTAAATGGAAATGCAAACCTTCCCTGTTAATTTCTCTAGTTTGTTAGACACAGTTATTTTCTGTCTTTGAAATATCTGAGTAATATTTGACAGCAAGCTCACACAGATACGTATCTGTCTCAATATACTGTGTAGACTCTGCTTCCTCTACATCCCCTTTCAATATAACTGAGGCACATGGTTGTTGCCTCCATTTTCATAACTTCATGCATGACTTCTGGGTGATATTATCAGCATCTGTGTCTGAAACCACCATGTATTACTGATGCTTCTATAAGAACCATCTCAATCCCAGAATTCTCTCTTGAGTTTCAGAATCATATTTCCAGTTGCTAGCTAACCAACTCCTCTGACTTTCCCACAAGTACAACAAACTTCAAATTTAAAACCGAATTCATAGGGATGCCTGGGTAATTCAGTGGTTGAGCATCTGCCTTCAGCTCAGATGGTGATCCTGGGGTCCTGGGATAGAGTCCTGCATCAGGCTCCCTGCAGGGAACCTGCTTCTCCCTCTGCATATGTCTCTGCCTCTCTCTGTGTGTCTCTCATGAATAAATCAATAAAATCTTTAAAATAAAAAACAACCCTGAACTCATATAACCTGTAGAGTGAGAATGAAGGCAGAGGGTAACAGTGGTTTCCCAACACAGACTATAGTACTTTGGTCAAAGAGAGCTGCTAATAGAAGCCAGCCCCCTCTGACTTCAAGACAGAAATATCTTCAATCCTCCTAGGGTAAAGGGAAGGGGAAGGGGAAGGGGGGAAGGGGAACTCCTGAATGGATTATGCAAAAAGAAACTAAGGTATAAGCTGGAAACCACTAAGTTTATTTTGAGTCACTTTAATAGTTTTACCACTGTTCAGTGCCAATGGAAGCTTCAGTTACAGAAAATTTTACCTTTTGTACATCAGAGGACATGTCCATGAAATGTAATTATATTAATTCAAACATATTCAATAAGGATAATAGAATTTAATGTTTGTATATTTTACGATCACAATCTTAGAAAATGTCCTTAATAAAGATGTAAGGACTATTCAGCAAGAATTAGAATGTGCTAGCTTTACAATAGGAAATTTGGATATATTCAAAAATAAAGGCAGTATCCACCATTGATTGAGCTGGGACATGCTATACTAGTAATAGTTAAGAGCATTTGCTTTAGAATTGGGCAGATGTAGTTTCTGTGCTTGGCTACACAACTCATTTGCTTTCTGATGTGGTTAAGTTATTTAACCTCTCTAAGTCTCAGTATTTTTATTTGAAATTGAGGATATTTATGGCACTAACACAAGAAAGTTGTGTGTGTTAAATGAGATATTCCCCATAAAGTACTTAACTTAGAGTCTGACATATAATAATTCAATAAATATTAGATATTAAAAAATTGAACCCATTGTTTCCCATCCCACAATGTTCTCTGTCTTGGTTAACATTCTGTCATCCATCTAGTGGCCCAAGTCAGAAATTTGGCAGTGATCCTAGATTTTTCTCCCTCTCGTCCTCAACCACAACTATGACATTTATGCCATATGTCTTAAATCTGACCCTTCATCTCCATCCCTACACCCATTATCTTAGTTCAGGCCCTAGAAATATGACAAGAGCTGCCTAATTAGTCTCCTGCAAATCTTTTTTAGATTCCATATTCCCTACTAGAGGATGTGATAGTAGACCCTTCTCTGTAAATATCTGAATATCCTTTTCCTAGAACTCAGACTATGTGTCTCACCACGAAATATGTGCGCTTGTTTCAATTTTATAGATGATAAAAGACATTTACAAGAGACAAAGTAACTTACCCAAGGTCACACAGTTATTCAGTAGTAATGGAAGTATCGTTAAGATGCTGTAGAAAATAAGAAAATTAAAGCGAAGTAAAGGTATTATTTAGAGGAACTATAATTTTGGAAAACAAATCTCTACAAGAGGAGTTAAAAAAATGACAGCACCCATTTGTTTGTATAAGTTATGGGGTTTCAGTACAAAACTATCACTCACATTCCCATAATCATGCTTTAAAATTATATAGAACAGCTAAGACAGGTGTCACAAGGGTGGAAGTAATATCAACCCAGAGACACATGATACAAGTTTCTTTATTTTCTTAAAGGTTTTATTTATTTATTTCACACACACACACAGAGCACAAGCATGGGGAGCAGCCGGCAGAGGGAGAAGGAAAAGCAGACTCCCTGTTAAGCAGGGAGCCCAACACTGAACTCTATCCTGGGACTCTAAAATCATGACCTGAACTCAAAGGCAATCACTTAAGGGACTGAGCCACCCAGGTGCCCCTAGGTTCCTTTAATATACATAAAATTTATAACAAATGAGCTGACCTGAGATGGCTATGGGATGCAGTAGCATTTTGCCAGCTGGAGGTGCAGCTTTTCTGCCCCACACAAGGCCACACAATTCTCAATGATATTGTGTGATCAGGATTAGGATTCCATCAAGCCTTTTAGGAAGATAAGCCTAAGCACTCTCCCCCTCATCTTTGTGTTGTTGTTTGGGAGAGGTCTCATTCCCCTGTGGCAACGTCTAATTGTTCTGAGAGGCATGAAGAAATCCTGATTCCATGCCAGCCTGCTAGCTTGATGCAACCATGTATAAATCAATTGCATTAGGGTATTAATGCACCTTGTCCTTGAATGTTCATATCTCCTCATTTGCCTTATAAGTAAGAGAGCTAGTACAAGACACAGGGCCCTGGATGAAATCAGAGGCCAATTCCAGGCATCTACCTCATTAGACATAGGCTTCAGACCTGCCTGAAGTTTCAGCCTCATACTGGTAAAGAAAAGAGAACAGAAGAAGAAGAACATAAAAGATGAAATGTGAATTAATTAGATTTCTATGGAACTAATGTGTGGCAATTTTATTCTCTATGAAACAAAAATTAACGATGTCAAGTAGAATTTTAAGCATGTTTAATTTAATTCAACACTTATCGAACACCCACTATTTGCAAGAAAGGCTAGACACCACAGAAGGTTAAATAGAAGAGCAGATCTGCTGCCACCAAGAGCTGAGAGGCTAATATAGGGAAAAGGGATAGGGAGAGTGTTTTGGAACCTGACGGAAGGAATCTATAGGCCAGTTAGGCTAGAATGCTTCACTAGTGGGAAATGAAGCAATGGAATGCTTTGTACTAGATAACTTTAGTGAAATTAAATTGACCTTTTGCATCACCTACCTACACACATGGGAACATTAAATAATACATATGAGTTGTCACTGTCATTTTTAAAATTCAATATATTGGAAATAATAGATAATTCTCAGCATAGTAAATAGCACATTTTATGAAGGAGAAACTCTGGATGTTTGCTTATGGTCCCTAGATCACATATTACACACCATATCCAACAGTAAAAGCTCCAGAATTGTTCTATTTTGCTGAAGTTTTCAAATCACTTTTTGTTTCCTTAATATCACTCTGCACAGGACTCTGTCAGGTCAAAAAGGAGAGGCAATTTCTTGTTTTATCCTCATAAGCTACAGCTCAACCAGCTGTCACTCTCTCAACACACCAATGTGAGAAGAGACGCTGGGAAGATACAGAGCACACTCGAGACAACCGTGGGCTCCGTGGATGAAACAGGGAAATACAGAAAGAAATTACTGAATTGTATTTGCTCAAGAGGCAATTCATTCAGCTAGGTAACTTATACTCAAATAATCAAAGAAAAAAATGAGTGGAAAATGTAACTTTGATACAGATGCAGTGAAACACCGGGACACCTGCACCCTGATGTTTATAGGAGCAATGTCCACAATAGCCAAACTGTGGAAGGAGCCTCGGTGTCCATCGAAAGATGAATGGATAAAGAAGATGTGGTCTGTGTATACAATGGAATATTCCTCAGCCATTAGAAATGACAAATACCCACCATTTGCTTCGACATGGATGGAACTGGAGGGTATTATGCTGAGTGAAATAAGTCAATTGGAAAAGGATAAACATTATATGGTCTCATTCATTTGGGGAATATAAAAATTAGTGAAAGGGAATAAAGGGAAAGGAGAGAAAGTGAGTGGGAAATACCAGTGAGGGTGACAAAACATGAGAGATCCCTAACTGGGAAACGAGCAAAGGGTAGTGGAAGGGGAGGTAGGCGAGGGGTTGGGGTGACTGGGTGATGGGCACTGAGGGGGGCACTTGGCAGGATGAGCACTGGGTGTTATGCTAAATGTTGGCAAATTGAACTCCAATAAAAATTTTTTTTAAAAATGTAACTTTGGAGTTGTTTACTAGCACAGGTGAATTCTCTTTGTTCTGGTAACTCTGTGAGGTGCTTCTTCAAATAAAAAAGACATATCACACCATAAACATTGGAAAACGGTCCTTGACACCACTTTCAAGATTAAGCCTGTATTCACATCAACATCTTGGGCAGGACGTTTTGACATTTAATGACCTCTGATGCAATCTCCATATGCTGAGGGGGAGAGCGAGTTTGGTTACCTGTCAAGTCTTTGGTTTTCTTAACTGTCACTGAGTTTATTGTTCACTTTCTGGTCCAAATGACAAAGTAATTTGATTCACAGTCATAGCATTGAAAATCCCAATTGGTTTATGTTTCTAGCTATGCCAGAGGCAGGAACTGTGCATAATATATGACAAAATCTAGAAAATACCAGGAAAGCAGGAAATAGATCACATGTGAATTATCGAGCATCATATGGTTATGCATAGAAAAATGTTGGTACTTTCTCAATTGGTTCTAACATCTATTTTTAAATTTCCATGCTGGAGTCTTATTGATACATATTTTACAGTGTTGTATATTTTATAATTAGAGAGATCATATCTGCTAAATAATCTCTGGTGAAAGCATTTTATCTACCAATTTAGGTTTGAAGGAAATAAGGTAGATGGATTTACATTAGTAAATCATGTAAAAGTAAAAGAGAGTATAGACTTCAAGTTCCAACAATATGGCAGGGTAGATACTCTGAAAACCCTTCAGCTAAACAGAAATCCATCCCAAAACCCACAAAGAGATGCTGGATAAAATAAAACATCATTTTAAATTAATATCTGAACTCACAATAAAATTAGAAAATTCTTCAGGGAACAAAATGAAGAAGGAGAACAGAAATTCACAGCAATAAACTGTTTTGGGGAAAGTTTCTTGTCTTAATAAGGAAAAGGCTTGTACGTGAAAGGTTGTTTGACAACAGTAGAACTGGAACTCATAGAAAATAGGGATTTATATTTGAAATGCTTTTTAAAATGTGTTAACCCATGAGTCAGTTGGTAATATATATTTTATTGTCTAAATGTGGCGAGTGTATTTTTAAAATTAACTTCTAATGCATACATAGACCACATCTGAGCACCAATAAGAAAATAAATAAAACAAAAAAAATGACAATGAACAGCAAAAAAAAAAATTAACTTCTAATATAACTGAAGTAAAAGCTGAGATCTCAGTCTGTATGATATTCAGTCTTTGAAATTTGTTGAGGCTTTCTGTAATGGCTTAGTACAAGTTTAATGTTTTATGTTCCACGTGTGCTTGAGAAAATGTGGATTTTCTAACTGCTGGAAGACTATCATCTATCAATCTGCCTATACACATACATACAGATATCCTAATCTCCACTGTGCAGTATCCTAATATCCATTCTACAGTATCTGAATATTCATTAGGTGAAGCTTGCTAATCATATCATTCATCTTTTGTATACCTTTTTTTTTTTTCTGGATTCACCTATGAATTGAGTGAGAGCTGGATTGAAATTTTCAAAAGGAAGATGGTTTCACCAACCTTTTGGAGTTCTACAGATTCTACTTCATAAATTTTAAGGCCATTTTAGTAGGCACATACACATTTAACCATCAGGTCTTCTTTTGAATGCAAATATTTATAATGTGGTGACCTTTATCATCCCTAAATGATGATTTTGTACATTTGTATTAATATTTTTTCTTATACTAATTTAGCTACATATTAATATAGCTAAGAAAGCTATAGCTATCTAGGATTTATAGTTGTCTCATAGGTCTTTTTCCATCACTCTACTTTAAATCTTTGCATATACTTAGGAGTACGTCTACTAAACTGTGTATATTTGCATTTTTCCCAGTTAGTCAATTTTCACTAGCCAGTTTACCCAATTGCATTTATTCTAATTACTGATATAGTTAGATCTAGTTCTATCATACTAACTCATTACTTTCATTTGTTCCATAATTTTTGTTTAATCTTTATCCTTACTTTATTTCATTTTATATATATATATATATATATATATATATATATAAAAATGAAGTTTGATTTGCCAATATATAGTATAACACCCAGAGCTCATCCTGTCAAGTGCCCCCCTCAGTGCCCATCACTCAGTCACCCCATCCCCCTGTCTACCTCCCTTTCCACTACCTGTTGTTTGTTTCCCAGAATTAGGAGTCTCTCATGTGTTGTCACCCTTTCTGATTTTTCCCACTCATTTTCTCTCCTTTCCCCTATAATTCCTCTCACTATTTTTTATATTCCCCATATGAGTGAAACCATATGATTGTCCTCTGATTGACTTACTTCACTCAGCATAATACCCTCCAGTTCCATCCACGTCGAGCAAATGGTGGGTATTCGTCATTTCTGATGGCTGAGTGATACTCCACTGTATATCTAGACCACATCTTCTTTATCCATTCATCTTTCGATGGACACTGAAGCTCCTTCCACAGTTTGGCTATTGTGGACTTTGCTGTTATAAACATCGGGGTGCAGGTGTCCCGGCTTTTCACTGCATCTGTATCTTTAGGATAAATCCCTAGTAGTGCAATTGCTGGGTCATAGGGTAGCTCTATTTTTAACTCTTTGAGGAACTGCCACAGAGTTTTCCAGAGTGGCTGCACCAGTTCACATTCCCACCAACAGTGCAAGAGGGTTCCCCTTTCTCCGCATCCTCTCCAACATTTGTTGTTTCCTGTCTTGTTAATTTTCCCTATTCTCACTGGGGTGAGGTGGTATCTCATTGTGGTTTTGATTTGTATTTCCCTGATGACAAGTGATGCGGAGCATTTTCTCATGTGCTTGTTGGCCATGTCTAGGTCTTCCTCTGTGAGATTTCTCTTCATGTCTTTTGCCCATTTCATGATTGGATTGTTTATTCTTGGGTGTTGAGTTTAATAAGTTCTTTATAGATCTTGGATACTAGCCCTTTATCTGATATGTAATTTGCAAATATCTTCTTCAATTCTGTAGGTTGTCTTTTAGTTCTGTTGACTGTTTCTTTTGCTGTGCAGAACCTTTTATCTTAAGTTAATTTTTGTTCTTGTTTCCCTTGTCTTCGTAGATGTATCTTGCAAGAAGTTGCTGTGGCCAAGTTCAAAAAGGGTGTTGCCTGTGTTCTCTAGGATTTGGATGGACGGCTTGTAGTACAGCTTGAAATCCAGCATTGTGATGTCCCCGGCTCTGGTTTTCTTTTTCAATATTCCCCTGGCTGTTCGGGGTCTTTTCTGATTCCACACAAATCTTAAGATTATTTCTTCCAACTCTCTGAAGAAAGTCCATGGTATTTTGATAGGGATTGCATTGAATGTGTAAATTGCCCTGGGTAGCATAGACATTTTCACATTAATTTTTCCAATCCATGAGCATAGAGTATTTTTCCATCTTTTTGTGTCTTCCTCAATTTCTTTCAGAAGTGTTCTGTAGTTTTTAGGGTATAGATCCTTTACCTCTTTGGTTAGGTTTATTCCTAGGTATCTTATGCTTTTGGGTGCAATTGTAAATGAGATTGACTCCTTAATTTCTCTTTCTTCAGTCTCATTGTTAGTGTATAGAAATGCCACTGACTTCTGGGCATTGATTTTGTATCCTGCCGAATTGCTGTATGAGTTCTAGCAGTCTTGGGGTGGAGTCTTTTGGGTTTTCTATGTAGAGTATCATGTCATCTGTGAAGAGGGAGAGTTTGACTTCTTCTTTGCCAATTTTAATGCCTTTTATTTCTTTTTGTTGTCTGATTGCTGAGGCTAGGACTTCTAGTACTATGTTGAATAGCAATGGTGAGAGTGTGCATCCCTGTCGTGTTCCTGATCTTAGGGGAAAGGTTCCCAGTGTTTCCCCATTGAGAATGATATTTGCTGTGGGCTTTTTGTAGATGGCTTTTAAGATGCTGAGGAATGTTCCCTCTATCCCTACACTCTGAAGAATTTTGATCAGGAATGGATGCTGTATTTTGTCAAATGCTTTCTCTGCATTTATTGAGAGGATCTTATGGTTCTTGTTTTTTCTCTTGTTGATGTGATCTATCATGTTGATTGTTTTATGAGTGTTGAACCAACATTGCATTGCGGGGATAAATCCCAACTGGTCGTGGTGAATAATCCTCTTAATGTACTGTTGAATCCTATTGGATCCTTGTTGAGAACTTTTGCATCCATGTTCATCAGGGATATTGGTCTATAATTCTCTTTTTTGGTGGGGTCTTTGGTTTTGGAATCAAGGTGATGCTGGCCTCATAAAACAAGTTTGGAAGTATTCTGTCCCTTTCTATCTTTTGTTACTTTATTTCAAAAATGCTATCTATTTTGCCCTTTAGTAAGACAAGAACTTTATTAAGATCATACATTCATTGGTCTCCCTTATTCCCAAATTCCATCATGTAAATATTATCTAAAAGATTTAATTACAAGGAACTATGAACATATGTTCTCTTTTTCTTTAGTATTAGATTTATAAATGATATTAATATATTTCACTGAGATATCTGATAACCCTAATTTTGTTCATCTCTTCCCCTTTAATATCTCTTATTTAAGCACATCATGCAAACTATTTGCGGTATGAGGCCTTGTGTGCCAAAATTCTGGAAGCCAACTATATCTAAAGAAATTTTCATAAGCTTATATTTGAAAGACAGCTATGTTCCTTCTGCACTTCAAAAATTCTACTCCATTGTTTTCATAGGTTCAGTTTTACTGTTGAAAAAATCTTTTTTAAGAAAAGATTTTATTTATTTATTCATGAGAGACAGAGACAGAGAGAGGCAGAGACATAGGCAGAGGGAGAAGCAGGTTCCCCATGGGGAGCTTGATGAAAGACTCAATCCCAGGACCCCAGGATCACCACCTGAGCCAAAGGCAGATGCTCAACCACTGAGCCACCCAGGAGCCCCCTTTTGAAAAAAATCTAAGGTCAATTTGATTTTGTTCTTCTATATTTGAGCTTTTCTTTCTTAAAGATAAACCTACTACTAGACTTATCCTTTATTTTTTTATTTTCTACTTTCTGTTTATATTTTCCCCTCTATACATGTCTAGGTGTATTTTTCCCCTAATCTTCCATGTTGGCCCCTTAGGACACTCTGAGGTCTTTCTTTTAGTATTTGGACAAATTTATCTCTGTTATTGCTTCAAATTTTTCTGCTATTTTTTCTAATATCCTGCCTATTTCTATCTTCTATATTTCTTAGCTTTTCTTTTACAGTTCCTACTTTTTTCTTCTATGAGATTTCTTTAATCTGCTCTATAAATTTCCTAATTTCTTTTTCCTCTTTGTCCATCTGCTCATTATCTCTTGTATTGCATAGTTTACTTCAATTAATATACTTTTGCTACCTAGAGGGATTTTCTTCTTCATCTTCTTATGTTCTCATCTCATATTGCTTATATCTTCCACTATCTCTTTTAGTAGGTTTATTAGACTATATATTTTTAGCCTCCCTGTTCTAATACTTTTGCCCTCATAGAATCTGTACCTAGAATGCTAGATTTTTTTTAAGTTTATGTTTCTTAAATATAATGCTAACTTTGCCTGTTTGTTTCTTTCCTCTTGGAGTATTGACTCTGCTGTTAAGTAATGTCATGTCCCTTTGAAACACTCCTTGGAATCCAGCTGCCAAGCTGGGAGGAAACGCAAACAACCATTTGGGAATGCCTACATGGGGGAAACAAGGCCCCTGGCCAACATCCCTAGCTGTGTCCCTAGACATCAGCCAGCTATATGAATGAATCCACTTTGGACATTCCAGCTGCCACAGTGCCCCAACTGCCATCACCACATTAAGCAGAAGGACCATCTAGCCAACTCATAAAATAGTAAGAAATAGGAAGCTGTTGTCTTAAGCTATTAAATTTGGGGGTGTACTGTTACACAGCAACAGATAACCAAAACACAGGATTTTTCCATGTGGCTTTTCACAGCATGGTAGCTGGGTTCCCAGAAGGAATATTCCAAGAGGACAAAACATAACTGCTAGTGCTTATCAAGCTCCAACTTATATCATGAGTGCTAATGTTCCATTGTCTGTAGCTTATCACATGTCCAAGCCCAGAGCAAATATAGTAGAGATATTATGGAAGAGTATGAATAAAGGGAACTGTGGTTCATTGACAGCCACCAAAGAAACACTCTACCTTGATTCTTTTTTGGAGAATATAGACCTTATTCTCTAGTCACTAATAAGAAAAATATAAATTCTTAAAATCCAAAGATTTGGAATTTTAGAAGACCATATCTAAAAAAACGCATGGAACAAAGAACACATAGAATGGAAATCAGGAAACATTTAGAACTGAGTGGTAGTGAAAATAACCACATAAGAACTCATGGGATTCTGCTGTCATACTTGAAATGTATAGCATTTCATTCTATATTTAAAAGAAGGAAAGACTGAAAATTAATGATCTGTGGCTTTAGCTTGAGAAGTAAGAAAAAGAATGGAAGAAATTTGTCTTTAAACAATGCAAACAACTTAAAATTGCATTGACTTATAATTTCTCAAAGAGCTTTCACATACATTATCTCATTTTATTCATATGTAATTTATTTATAGCCTTTGGCCATGAAAACCCAGTGGGTAGTTGGAGCAGGTGTTATTAAAACCAATTTTAGAGATAATGGTATCTAGGTTCAGAGAACTTAGTGACTTATTGAATAACCCATGGCTTGTAAGTCATACAATAGTTATTCAGAGCAAGGTTTATGAGCCTGAGTTTAGAGATCATTTCAACATATTATAATGATAACTTATATTAGGGGAGAATATATCAAATAGATAAATATGATGATCAAATAGATAAATATGATGACTGCTATTGAACAGTTTTGGGTGCACCATAGTATAAGATGCAGTATATGTAACCACTATGGCCTAAGCTTAAGAGAGAGTTCTAGGAAACTGCCATTGTATCAGAGCATGTAAGCTATTCCTGTGTTCTTCAGTAAGAAACTACACTAATTATTCAGTGCTAAAAATAAGTGTGCTCTCAAGCCATGAAAAGACATGGGAGAACCTTAAATGCATATTACTTGGAGAAAAAGTCAATCTGTAAAGTCACCATACTGTATGGTTCCAACCATATGACATCCTTGAAGAGGCAAAATTATAGAGACACTAAAAAGTTCAGTGGTTCCCAGGGATTGGGGTAGAGGGAAGAGATGAATAGGTGGGCACAGGGAATTTTTAGGGCAGTTAAAATACTCTGTATGACACTATAGTTATGGATACATATCATTATACATTTATCTAGATCCATAAAATGTACAACACTAAAAGTAAATCCTAATTTAAACCATGGGTTTCAAGAGTGTGGGAAAAACACAACGTTCATTATTCACTGAGTAATTGTGATATGTCAATGTAGGCTCATCAACTATAACAAATGTACCACTCCAGTGCGGGATGTTCATAATGGGGGAAGCTATGCCTGTGTCGGGGTGGGGGGATATGGGAAATTTCTGTATCTTCCCCTCAATTTTGCAGTAAATCTAAAACTACTCTAAAAATTAAGTCATAAAAAGAAATTACAAGAAAGAAACTATAAGAGAGTGAGACATGTTGGATATCTTACATTTGTCCCTTTAGTCCTACCCTTCACCCTGCCTCACATAGCTCTGTGCTATGGTAGGCTGATCCATATGGATTGATTGTGCTCATGATTTCCCTTGACCTTTGGTGTCTGGTTATGTCTGACACAACATGGGCAGAAGGAGAGAAAGGAAGACAGGGCTTTTATACCCATGCTTACCACTCTGTTGGGTCATCATGGTCGAGTCCATCTGTGGAAGCACACAGCTCCTGTCAGGCAGCCCTCTCCAAACCTACTAGGGTTTCAGCAAATGGTCTCTCCCTTTATGCTGTTAAGTCTAAGGGTCATAAGATCTACCTGTTGATGATAGTCCTGGGATACCATACCCTGTCACTGGTTTTCGTAAACCCCGAACACATCCATATGAATAGTCCCTTTACCAATTTATTTTCAAATTACTCACTTTGAGCATGCCATAAATTTCTTGCCGGAGCACTGGAAGATAAAAAAAAAAAAAAAGAAAAGTTAAATAATAAGTGCTGCAACCTATGGTTGTTTACCTGAAAATCTAGAATTAATGATAGGAAACCTCTGTTAAGGAAGTCCTTTCTGATTTTAGCTAGTGTTATTGAGACTGCTGAAGTTTCTATAATCATGGCTTTTGCTGGACTGAAGCAGTCAAATTCTCTGCTGAAACCACTTTCTAGAATTAAAATAGATGTGCTGGTTAGGTAACCATGAACTATACTGTTTATACAGGATTATCTGGGAGGAGCCAGTGGAACTGGGAGAACCCAGAAACTCAAGGCCTCTCCAAAGCACCTCTTGAACTATCCCTACTAAATAAAAATAAGTGAAAATGGGTATGTTGTAAGCCAACATTACATTCTAAGGAAGATTTGAGATGTCTCTCAACCCAATGCACCAGGATAATGGTTTTCTTATCCAAAATGTGAGGCCATCCCATTAAGCAGGGAGCAAAAGAAAAAAAGCTTTGTTCCCAGGAGAAAAAAAAGAAGCCCTAGATGGTTAGCACATCCTTGGTTTTTCCATTTGTTCACTCAGGGATTCAAACAGCACGACCCAATGGTGCTATTGGCATTAGTTGCTATCAAATAGAATTCTTTGGAATGAATTTTCAGGCAGTCAACTGAAGTTTTACTTGATAAATAATTCCAGAAAAAAAAATCTGGCAGTGACTTGTGGTTGCTCAGCCTCTCAATCAATCCTAAATCCCCAAGGCCAGCACCAGGAAGTAATGGCTGTTAGCAGAAACTCCCACCCTGGTCCAGCCATGGGGAAACCTTTACTAATTTGTCAGTGGGATTGAAGGACATATTAAGTCTGAATAGGCAGAAGCAGAGATGGTTGGACTGGCCATATAAGGAACTCATTTCGTGTCCAGGAGATGCTCATGAGAGTCACTAATTCAATCACCGAACATTCCATTCTTGTCCAGGATAATACAATCACTCTTTGGAGCAGTGAATAATGAATGTGATGTCTTCCCCACAGTCTTTTAAGAAACCTTTCCATAAATATTTACTGATGATTATGACAAAAGCACTTGTATATGATTTACTCCTGAATATGTACATAGGATTATGGTTTTATTTTGAAGTTTTCTTATTAAAATTTCAGACATACAAAACATGGAAAGTATAATATTATGAACACCTGTGTTTCCATCACCATGGTAAAAAATAAAGCATTACAAACAAAACAAAACACAACTTGAACTCATAATAATGGACAGAATGCTGGGTAGCAGGGGCACCTGGGTGGCTCAGTCAGTTGAGTGTCTGGCTCTTGGTTTCAGTTCTGGCCTTGGTCTCGGGCTCCTGGGATCAGCCCATGACAGGCTCCACACTCAGTATAGAGTCTGCTTGTTCCCCTCCTCCCCCTACTTCTCCTCCCCCTACTCTGCTCTCTATTTCAAGTAGATAAATAAAATCTTTAAAAAAAAGAATGGTGGTTACCAGAGGCTGGGTGGGGGTGGGGGAAGGGGGGAGATATTGATCAAATGGTACAAACTTTCAGCAATAGGATGAATAAGTTCTAGAAACCTAATTTACAGCATGTAAGTATAATTAATAGTAACTCTGGTTAATAATATATACTTGAAACTTGCTGAGAGATCTCAAGTGTTCTCACCACACACAGAGGCAAATGGTAACTATAAGAGGTGATAGATATGTACATTAGTCTGATTTTGGTAATTATTTCAGCTCAGAATATATCAAAATATCATGCTGTATACCTTAAATATATGTGATTTGCTCAAATAAAAATTAAAAAAAGAATAAAGCATTACAAATTCAAGTCCCCTGAACTTTCTTCAAATTAGACTCTTTCAACCCATCTACCTTCCCAGTGCTGACCACTAGCCTGAATTTGGTATTTACCACTCACATACATGTCTTCATTCATTTACTAATAATGTATATATAACATATCATATAAAATGTAACCTTATGTAACTTGTGCTCACTATGCAATACACTTTGAAGATGTATACACTCTGATGCATCTCTAATTCACTTACCTCTACTGATGAAAATATGCCATTGTATGAATATATCATAACTCATATATTAAGTTATAATCACTTGCTTTCTAATTAGACTCTAAGATTCATGAGAGTATGGTGTGTCCGATTTATATCCATCACTACATCCCAAATTCCTAGCACCGGTCCCATTAAATATCAGGCTTTCAATAACACACTCATTAATGAAAAGATTGCTTTCATAAATGTCATCCGTGCTCTTTTAGCTCATCTTCCCTGGACACGCAGTTATGTGTTCGAAATCTAACCAAGGGAATGGGAGCCCAAATGAATTGTGCTACTTTAAAGTCTGCATCTTAAAAAAGAAAACCCACTTCAGTCCTCTCTGCTCCTTCTGGCCTGGTAGGTAGATGGAGATGGAGATGACAGGTAGGGAAACCCTGAAAGCCAGAAATTCAATATAGTAGAACCTCCATTAGCCAGAGACTCCAAATGACTATGTGGAGGAGGAATAGCCCTAGGAACTGTTCACCTGTGCTGTACTTTTATGTAAGATATACATACACTTCTGTTGTGTTTGGGCCATTGTAAGTGTGCACTGCTGTTACTGCCTTCAGCCTGCCCTACTTGATAAATATTTCTTTTTTTTTTTTTTTGATAAATATTTCAACATGGATTTACCTCTGAGCTCTGATTGAGCTGGATCTTAAAGTTTCCTATATATAACACTTTCATTATTTTCCTGAGAGTCCAACATTTTAGTTGTGATTTGCTCTGTGAATCGAGTTGCTTCGTAAAGGATTTAATTTTTTTTATCGCATTTAATTTTCCAGGGGGGAGAAATACTTGCTTTTGTTTGTTTGTTTTGTAATCACTAAGTATTATTGTTCGGTTTTAATGACCAGAGAATGTTCCCTACCCTGCTTCTATTTGAAATGTATTAGCTCTTATTTATAGTTAGTGTTGCAAATGTTTTATGTGTACTTGAATAGAGTCTAGGGTTTAAGTTTTCGGGTTATAGAGTTTAACCTACATCACTTAGTTCTACTTTACATTGTCCTTTATCTTTATTATGGAAGACAGTATTATCCAAAGATGGCAATGATAATGACTCTCATCCCCCATGCTCTCCTGCAGTGAGACTTGCCACTCCCCCTCCAAAAGAGCCTGCTTCTCGAAACTTATTTCAGTTAGAGAAAGAGGAATGCCATATGACTTTACTCACATGTGGAATTTAAGAAACGAAACAAATGAGCAAAGGGGGAAAAAGATAGAGAGCGAGCGAGCGAGAAACCAAGAAACAGACTCTTAACTTACAGAGAACACACTGATGATTACCAGAGGGGAGGCGGGTGGGGGGATGAGTGAACTAGGGGATGGGGATGAAGGAGCACACTTGTGATGAGCACCAGGTGACGTATGGAAGTGTTAAATCATCATATTATACACCTGAAACTGACACAACGCTGTATGTTAACTAGCTGGAATTTAAATAAAAACTGAAGAAAAAAAGAGCCTGACTCTCCAATCCCTTGAACCTGGGCAAGCCCCATGACTGTTCTGACCAATAAAATATTGCAGAAGTGGCACTGTGCCAGTTCCAGGCACAGCACAGAACAGGCCTGGCAGCTTCTACCTCCTGCCTCCTGGAAGCCAGACACCAATAAGAAGTGTGACTAACTGGAGGATGGCATGCTGTGAGGAAGCCCTAAACCGTTAGACAGCATGATGGCTCCCAGCTTTTCCAACCACCTCAGTCCATGAACCAGACATGCAAGTGAAGAAGCCTTTGGTTGAGTCTATCCATGGCATGTGATGGAAACCTAGTGAGAACCACTCAGCTGTGCTCAGTCAGCACTAAGAACTGTGAGAAATAATAAATTTTTCCAGCTCGAAGTAATGAGGTGTTTTGTCATGCAGCAAAAGTGAAATGCTCTTATTTGTTTATGTGACATTTCAAGGGCAAGAGAGGTAAATCAAAGGATATCTCTATGATCTCCTCCTATTTATTGCATGCCCTGTTTTCAGTAGTCACTCCACAGAAGTAGGATGGATTCTCTCACCCAGAATTTGGTACAAATGACACCACACACGCACCAAAAGTGTTTGAAATGATTTACCAGAGACAGATGGGCAGCTCCCAAGGAGGTCTACAAATGGCTTGATAGGTCTGGGCAAGGAGACTGGCTGGAGGTTTCCATCATGGTTAGGGGGTGGGGCTGGATTGAGGGTTCTCCCTTGTGTGGGCCTGGGCTCACATGGTTTGAGCTTGCCACCAGCACCAAGGGAGGTGGTACCTGGACTTTCTCTTCACCTAGCTCAGACATGAGGCAGGAGGAGAAAGAGGAGCACTGGGGCCTGACAGCTGTCAGCAGGTAAACAACAACAATGGAGTCAGACTCTTTATGATACCTGTGGTATTACACAGGATATTTTGATGCTATATGATCGGGTACATAAAATTCATCACCTCAAATCAACATTTTAATTGCTCATTCCTCATTATGAAGTATCCTTTGTTGTATTCTTTAGTACTTTTGTCTCTGAATTCAACATGTCTGATTCCAATTACATAACCTATTATTCTTAGAATTTTTGCTCTTATTCAGATAAAATTTAGGAAGAGTGAAATGCACAGATCTTAAATGTAGATGTGGTGAATTTTAATAAATATATCTGTCCATGTAACCACCACCACACAGACCACACCCCAGGATATTTCCTTTTACCCCTTCCAGTCAATTCCCATCCCTACTGTCAATCACTATTCTCATTTTTCCCCCATACTTTTCACTGTTCTTGATTATCACAGAAATGGAATCTTATCGTAGGTACTCTTCTGTGTCTGTATTCTTTTACACAGCATGAGTTTGTAAACACTGTATTAAGAAGCATTTCAGTCATATTAAAAAGTTACAAGAATTTGAATGTGAAAATCCACATCCCCATCCACTGCAGTCTACCACTAACCTTTTACCATACTTGCTTTCTCACATATCTGTCTATGCCCCAATACATATTTGATTTGGATGCATATCAAAGTCAGTTCATGCATATTAGTATGATGTTTTCTAAATACTTCAATATGCCTATCTTCATAGTTGTACATGTTTGTGTCGTTCCTTTTTTTTCTTCTAGTGGTAAATTTCACATGTAATAAAAAGTACAGATAATATGAGCGCTAGTTGTTGAACTTTGACAAATGCATACATCTATGTTGCCTAAAGTTTCAAGGTATAGAATATTGCCATCATTCCAGAGAGCTTCCTCGTGCCTGTTTTTAGTTAAATCTTACCTTTACTTTATATTTCAAAGTACTGCTTTAGCTACATCCAACACAATTTTGATAAATTGTATTTTATTTTTAAGATTTTATTTATTTATTTATTCATGAAAGAGAGAGAGAGAGGCAGAGACACAGGCAGAAGGAGAAGTAGGCTCCATGCAGGAAGCCCGATGTGGGACTCGATCCCAGGACTCGAGAATCATGGCCTGAGCCAAAGGCAGATGCTTAGCCGCTGAGCCACACAGGCATCCCATAAACTGTATTTTAGAATAGCTTTAGAGTTACAGAATCATACAACACATTTTGATAGGTGATGTTTTATTACCTTCCATTTGCAAACATTTTCTAGTATTACTTTGGATCACAAAAGGCTTTGTGTGCTATGCTTCATGGATGCAGACTATTTTTCTTCTACTTTGGTATTTTATAATGTGAAGGGTCACATCATCTGTAGGTCATAGGATAAATTCAGTGGCCTGTAGTTGGCTAGCAGTTAAAATATTACATAATATGTACCAAATAGAATGCAAGCATGTAAGAAAGTTAACTTGTTTCATTCCATTTTTGTTTCAATTGTGTATGTGTGTGTGTGTGTGTGCGCGTGTGTGTGCCCAGCAGGTTCGTGTGCACACATGCATGTGTACATACACTGGGTCCTGATTAATGAAGTATCTCTTCCTATAAAGTTACAGTGGAAGAGACAGAAGAACACTGCTAAAGAAAATTTGGTCTCATATAGGGGAATGATATGATTACATTTGCATTTTAAAAATACAACTCTGGCAGCACCTTGTTGAATGGGTTATAGGTGGGCAAAAGTACATGTGAGGAAAACAATTAGAAACTTATTACAATAGTCCAGACAACAGATTGGTTAGAGCCTAACTAAAACATTAACTTAAGGTTTAAAAAGAAAAGGAGAGACATACCAGATAAAGAGACTTCATAATTGATTGAAATTGGAGTTGAATGAGAAGGCTAGGATGACTCATAGATTTCTTGGATGGCTGCATAATGCCATTAATCAGATTAGAAAATAACAAAGAAGGAGCACACTTGCAAGGGAAAACATATTAGGTTTTGGCTGTATGTAGTGCAAGACTTCTGTCTGAGTCTGTTTGGGCTGCTATAACAAAAATACCCTAGACTGGGTGACTTGTAAACAACAGAAGTTTATGTGTCATGGTTCTGGAGGCTGAAAAACTCAAGATCAAAGTGTCAGCAGATTTGGTATCTGGTAGTCAGCTCCCTGGTTCATAGATGGCCTTCTTCTTGCTGTGTCCTCACAAGGTAGAAAGAATGAGGGGATTTTCTGGGATTTCTTTTATGAGGGTACTAATGCCATCACTTCCCAAAGGTGACCTCCTAATACCATCACAGTGGAGATTATGTTTCAATAAACATTGAGCTTATGGCAGTTAGTAAAAGAGGTCCACTTTCGAATATTTACATAGTTATATAGTTGCCTATATAGTGCTAAGAGAAATATCTAGGCCAGAAATACAGATTTGCAAGTTATCAAACCATAAGTTGTTAAACCTTACGAGCAGTTGAGATTTTTCAGAGTGAATATTATAAGGATAGAGACCTTAGAATAGAACTCCTTGGAATACCAGTATTTTGAGTATAGGAAGTAGAAGAGAGATCAAAATAAGGGACTTAGATTGAACTATGATAAAAGCAAAGAAGGAGTAGGTTCTGGAAGCTAAGAATACTTCACACACAAAAAGAGTGCTGAAGTGCTAAATGCTACAAAGAAATCAAATAAGAAAGAATTGAATTTAGTGACTAGGAATTGGTGACTCTGGCAAAAGCAATCTCATTCAATGTTGACAATATGATGACATTGAAAGCTCTGATGTTCTGACAAATGCTTAACCAGCTCTCTGAAAAAAACGTGTGTGGTATACATACATTTTAATGAATTTCAATGGTATTAAGGATTGTGCAATTTACAAAGACTAATATAATATACAACATTCTATATTATAAATTGTCAATTCTACTTAGTCAAGTTATCCTCGCAGAATACTTTTGTTGATTTTTGCCTAACTTCTATATTCTGGCCACAACTGATGAATCAATGAATGTAGTTCTGACATCAGTGTTGGTTGATATTTTCATTTATGCTGAGAAGATGAAAGTGAAACATCAAAGGTCAATGTCAAAACTTCACTTTCTGCCTAGAACACGAGTGAATTTTTGCTAAATTGGATGATAGTTTTTTGTTATTGGAAGACTATGTCATTTATTTCTGCTATTCACAACACAATGGTTACAGGTGTGGAACACTTTAACTTTTAATCTGCACTATTAACACTTTTTCTAGCACTTTATTAAATCTAGAAAAGCACCAGAACAATAATCCGAGCTCTGATTTGTAGCATTTGCTGATTTTCATGGTCTAAATACTCCCACCATGACTGATTTCAAGCTACCAACATGTCACTGAATGGGGAGTTAGAAAGAGATACACAGCAGTGAACCACTGTTTGTTGTTTCCACCATACAGGTGCAACAGGTAAATAACCTCAAGAACTCAGGCAATAAAGTATAAGAAAATTATTAGGAAGTTACAAGTTTTAAGTATTTATTACCTTATAAAATATAATTTATTTGCCTGTAGGTTTATATAATTTGTTTTTTCATAATGGCTTGAAAAACCCCTGAAAATTTAACAATTGTCCCTTGCACACCAGTATAGGTCAGCTCCAGCAAGCCAGAGGTTGGAAGAAAAGGAGGATGGTCCTATCTATGAATCTGGTGACTATGGTCTATCATTGGCTCCAGCAAGTGTGATTTTGATGAAGTAATTACTATTTTTTTTAAAGATTTTTATTTATTCATGAGAGACACACACACATACACACAGAGGAAGAGACACAGGTAGAGGGAGAAGCAGGCTTCATGCAGGGAGCCCGACGTGGGACTCAATCCCAGGTCTCCAGGATCACGCCCTGGGCTGAAGGCAGCGCTAAACCACTGAGCCACCTGGGCTGCCCAATAACTTTACTATTTGGAGTCTCGATGTCCTCCTCTTCAAATTAAGGATCCTAACATCTATTTTGCATGTTACCAGGATCCTTAGAGATAACGAATCTAATTCACACATGTTAGACTCTCAGTATATAAAAATCACTATCATTCTTTTCATTACTGCTGAAGACTGGTGATCAGAGTCCCATGGGAATTTGTTGTTATTTTTTAAGTTTTCCATCTGATCTCTCTTGACTTGGAAGAAGAGCCCAGTTGATTTTGAGAATATCTTCTTTCTTTTTAACTGAATTCTAATATTATAAGAGTCTTTTCAGAATTAACTATAATTCCCATGCTGCCTGACTAGTTAGGCATTTCCTTCTTTGAATTCCTAGCAGAAGAGTAAGTGGGGAAGTATGAAAGTATGATGCAATTTCAGGAAGATCCTAGCAGTGCCATCTTATTAGGTGATGACTGATGTGAAGTAATATATCAAGCAATTATTCACATAGGCCTGGGGCATAGGGAACGGGAGGAGATTCAGCTATTCTGAGTCTCTAAACAAAAGCAAGTCTGTTCTCTAAAATAATCATCTTTCCCTTTTTCAGTTCTTTTTATTCTTTCCCACAGATGTGCTACCCTTGACATCATCCAGAAATGGTTATATATACTGAGCATTTGAATGTCAGATGAATGGCGTTGAATACTGCTTTTGAGTCTTGTATTTCATTTAATCTATTTATAAGTTCTATTTTACAAAGGAAAAATCTATTACCTTCTGAGGTCATATTAATAACTACTTATCTGTGTATTTGCATGACATTATGACTAATAGCTTAAGATTACTTCATTCCCCTTACTATTTGTGATATCAAAATCAAGCTAGATAGCAATCTAGGTTACTTCGTAAATAAAAGAGAAACATTTGTCTCTCAAGCCCAAGTTTTTAATTTAACATAACAAAATGGCTATATGTTACCTTTTAAAATTATTCTTATTGAAATAATTTCACAAACAAAAAATATTTAAAGTGTCCAATTTGCTACACACAATTTCTATTTTGAACACACAATTTAATGTGGTTAATGGAAATAAAAGACGAATACAGATGCTTTATATTAGAAATCATCTTATATCATTAAAAAACCCTTAAACCTATAAAAAATAATCAATGAGTTTCCAAATAAGATCATTCATTATAATGTTATTTTAGCTAGGTTTAAAGGCCACACTCATGTAAAAAATTATTGTGAATGGAAATACTGGTAAAATGCAACCACGCTAAGAAAATGATTGCCCAGTGGAAAAACTTACAGAATAATTATTGGTGTCATTATTAAGTTTCTTTTTTTTTATTCTCTCTTTCCAATCCCATGGGAGGACTGTACTTCATGACCCCCTTGTGGTTGGGTGAATTCATATGACTAGTTTGGACTAATGAGTTGTGAGCAGAAGTAACATGGCAGTTGGGCCAGGGCATTTAAACACCAGTGGAAGTCCATCTAGAGCTGCCTTTCCCTCCCTTCCTCCTCCCCTCCCCTGCTTCTCTCCATTCTTCTCTCCCTCTATCCCTGTTCCTCTTTACCCTCTCTCTCTACCTGGGAGGTAGCCTCTAAAGCCTTGGTCTCTTTCAGTGATAGGAGTGGCTTTTTCAGTGATAGGAGTGATAGGAGTGCCTTTGTTATCAAGTCCCACATACTGCACTTGATAGTTCATGCTAATGGGGTGACTTATGTTGAGCCCCTAGATAAATTTTACTAAGGAAATAATTTATGATGGGGCTGGCCATGTCAGAAAGACCAATCATGTGACTAAAGGGAGCCTCTAGGGAGGGAGATTGATTCAACTTCCTAACCAGTGATTCAATCAATCATGCCTACATAATGAAACCCCAATAAAAAGCCTGAGTAAAAGTTTTGACACCAAAGCTGGGGTGAGCTTCCCTGGTTAGACAATACTCTACTAGGAGGGTGAACCATCCTAACTCCACAGGGAGGAGGCTGCCGAAGCTTCACATGTGGGACACTCCCAGACCTTGGGCTGTGTCTCTTCTTTTGGCTGGTTCTGGCTTGTATCTATCTATGTCTTTCAAAGCTGTGGGAGCAAAGCTGCTTTTTCATTGACTTTTATTCTTTGTTGTCAATTTCTAACTCTATACACAAAAAATGGTTTTTGCCAGCCTTCTTCCAACATCTACTGTTTTAGTAGAATAAGAACCACTTTGGCTACTTTTTCTCTGTCTCCTCTATTGCTTCATCAACATCCTACACCCAAATGTAGCAATCTTCCAAATTCGCATTCTAGGTTTTCTCTGCTTCTGTTCTTATGCTCTATTCTGGGACTTTATCGCCTCTAAGCTTATTTTCCTTGAATTTTTTTGATAGCTCTCCTTTTCTATTAGGGTCCAAATTTCTATTTCCAACTGCCCAGTCTATATCCCATCAGGATGACTCACAAGTCCATCAAACCCATAGTCTAGAGCACTGTACAAACTTGACCTTAGCTTTCCCTTCATCCTCCTCCTCTTTCTGCGTTCTCTATTGCAGTGATTGGCCATTATGACAATTCTGTCGTTATGTCTCACTGGGATATTTAAAAACTTCCTAAACCATGGTAACTCTATTTATATTTCCTTCTTAAAAATTTTTCAGACTCCCAATCGGTAACATGATAAAATTTAAACTCCTTGGCCTGGTACTTAAGACTTTCAAGAATTACATCTCAAACCACCCTTCCAACCTTATGCTCTGTTTATATTCTTCACACACTCAGTGTTCCAGCTGAACTGATTTAGTTGTTTCTGTCCATTAACCTCCTCCATATTCCCCACTCTGCTTTTGCTAATATTGGAACAAATAACTGAGGTTCTTCTCATATCCAACTGTGTATATCCAAAGTCTTACCACTCTTCCAGGCTCAACTGGAATCTTAAACACACATTTTGGATTCATGCTGACTCCAGCCACAGATGTAGGTGAAGAGGTGTTCTTGCTGCTGCCCTGGCCCAAGGCGACCCCTAGTGGTTAGACCTGCCTGGATCACTTCCTGGTGAAGGCAATAGCTTCAAAGCAATGTAACACAAAATCAAATCAAAGGATACTTTTCCCACTTGTGTAGTAAGGAATTACACATGAAAATATAAAGTCAAGTAAGGTAACATATTGATTGAGACCTTACAGTATGGTTTTCTAAGGGATACAAATAAACTGTGAGTTACTTGGTATATAAAGACTCCTGTAGCCATCAGAATTATTTTCCTAGATAGAGCAGCCTCTTAAAATACTAAAAAACTTGTTTTAGATTGTAGTAATTTGTATTGGCTTCCTTAACTAGATAAGCTCTTCCCTTTGTAGTCTCTCTTAGCTCTATGCATCTCCTGCATCAGAGTTACAGAATTATAGGTAAATCAAAAATGTCTCAATTGTTTTACTGTCTGACTCACTCCTCTAACCTATGAGCTCCATGAGGGGTGAGTTTTGTCTGACCTGTTCACTTAGTATAGTGCCTGCTACATAGTAGTGACTCACATATTTATGGAATGAATGACCTCCCTCCCACATAAGTAGGAACTCCTGTATTTGTGAAAGGAACAAACCTTCCCTGCAAAGATTTCACTCACATTTTTCAGTGTTAGAAAGAAAATTCACGTTTGTATTCTGTGTTCTATACTCTGGTACTACCTTACTATACAACTCCACTGCTCTTGCCTGGGCCTCAGTTTCCCCTGCCTTGGCCATCTGAGAGGGCTTCCAGCAATTGTAACCCCTATTAAAGAAGTAAATGTGAGTTCCACAAAACCTCACATATTCTAGTCTCTCACTTTTCTTCAACTAATACAGCTCAGATTCTTGTGAGGGATGTTGGCAACTTTTGAACAAATTCCATCACTTAGGTGTGAGCTAACTGTCCACAACATGCCTTTCTAATAATGAAAACACTAGCTGCAATAGGATGCAAGGTCATTGAAATTCTAAATTATTTCTTTGAAAAACGACTATGTTTTGAGGCCTGCAGAATGTAATTAAATCAATCTAAATTTGCAGAATGAAGAAGTACTTTCTCATAATTTTCCATTAGCTTATTTTGTTTTGTTTTCATTCACATGAAAAATTAGGAGAGAAATCTTCAATGACTCCCCATTATCTGTGGAATAAAGCATGGGGCTTCTTATTCTGGAATTAAGATCAACCACAATTATTGCAGTGGTTTTAATAATTTCCTTGAATGGATCACTCTGGTACACAGAAGCATTGGCCCCAAGATGATAATCGGATATAGCTACTATTGACTGAGAGCTAAGATTAGGCATTTTAACTGATTCTCAATTCTTAACAGTGATCCTGAGGTAGGTATTATTTATACCCTTTTCACAGATTAGGAAACAGGCTCATAAATGAAGAATAATATAGAAGAGATCACAGGAAGTGTCTGAGCTAGAATTCAGCCCTGGCTGTGTCTAACTCCAAGCCTTTATTTTTTTCATTGAGGTGTGCTGCTCCAAAATTACATTGTTTAATAAAAAATCAGAGTCTATGCCCTATGAGGATGGACACAGATTCCAAGTCTATTGCAGCCAACGTGGTTAGCGGAGACATGTGTCGTAGGTTACATGTATACACTGGCTCTGCCACAACCATCCATCCATAAGCTATATAGCCAAGAGCCTTCAAGTATATTTCAATGATTAGTTTACTGTCACCATAGTTTCTTCTTCCTAGTTGGCTGCTATTAATGTTGCCTAGTCTAAAAAAGGGATGGGGCACATTTCCAACTCTCATTTCTCTTCTGACCACTTCTGGCCATCCTGTGTACACGGGCTTATCCACACAGGACACCCTAGATAATTATGTCTCACTCAGGGATTAAGCCTCAGCCGTGTAAACTCAGGCTCTTGGGAGCTGGGATAACCCATTGAATGCAAGCAAAATAATGTCACTCAAATAGAGGACACATCCAGTGGCCTTATATCTATTTTTTTTCCCAGGCTTCACCTAATCTTTTTTTATCAAGATATTCCTGTTCTAGGTTCATTTATGCTAAAAGCCCAATCCTCTATCTCCACAGTCTAGTTTATCGCAGTACATCCTATGATAGCATATAGGATTCTTCTGTTTGGGGTAAACTGAGGTAAAGGGGCTTAAACTCTGCTTGAGCACAAGTTTTAGAACTGGAGTCTGGACAGTATGTGAAATTTTTATGTGAATCATAGCATATATGTATTTAAAAAAAAACATTTGAGGGGGAAGGATCCGCTGCTTTAATCAGATTCTCAATGAGATCTTTGGACCCTCTCCCCAAATTGAGAATCACTGCCCTAAAGTTTAAGGTATAGCCAACACTTCCCTGACTTATTCTTCTCTTGTCAACTCAGTGAGTTTGGCAGGCAGACTGGTGGTCATACAATACATGGCTATCAATCTGAGTGGGAGTGGCATTAATGGAGTCCTAATAGGAAATATGCACTTTAGAATAGTTCATAAGGTTGAAAAAGCACATAGAAATGTGTAAGTCCTAGGAAGTAATAAAGTGTTGGTGTATATATCTTGGGCATCTGGTAAGTTCTGTGGAGCACCAAATGAGGAATTAAATTTTGATCTTGGTCGGATGCTCACAAATAGTAGATTGACTATCACCTGGGAAAGAAACATTCCCCAGGAAAATTAACCCTTCTTTTTTAAGACCTAACTATCTTCTCTGAAGCACTATAATCTCATCCAAACATCTGAAGATCCCTTCCTTTATAGTGTGCTCGAAGTTCTTCTAAACATAGCAAAATACATTGCAGTATTTGCAGAACACTACACACTAAAGAGAAGAAAAGAACATAGATCTTTTCATCCTGTAATTTTATTTTGTCTTGGCAGTAATATTATGAAAGCATATTCATGTGATAAATGGGATGTAATGGGTGAGTGAGGAAGCATGATTCCCTGCAATTGTATGAATGTACCAGGTGGATACAGTTAACCCTAGTCTACTCCTTAATAATACTGTGTTTGCTCGAATTCCTATCACAAAGCTCTTAGCACTCTTATGTCTTACTGTGCTATTATTAGTTTCCACTTCACTTCATACCATAATATGTTTCATTTAAATCCTGGTCTATCAAATTCATCTTCACATTTTTAATGCCACTTACTGTCTCATCTCTTTGGCTCAGTTCCTTTTGTGCGGCATACTATAGTGCTGTATTCTGATAGATGACATTTAGAATGTGGAATGCTCAATTGCGATTCACTAGCTTGCTTTCACACACACACAATTTATTTTTAAAAAACTGGGTTTAATAACATCCATGGTAAATTCAATCGTGATTATTATGTTGACTTCTCTGTTGTTATAAGAAAGACAATGGGATTTCTCTAAAGGGTCCTTCTTATATTTTGGACCATACCAATGAGGTCAAGGCAAAGAAACAGATGGGTGAAGGTCATGGAACATTTAAAATAATTTTTGTTTCTGATTCTAAAGGGCATTCTCTCATGGTGGATAATTTGGAAAAATATACATAAATATATAAATATGTACATGCACATAAACACAGCCCGCATGTGCATATCTATATGAGGAAAAGGAAATGACCCATGCAAGTATAACGATTTTTTAACATTTTAGTGCATTTTATTCTAGTTATCTTTCCCACGTATTACATGCATACATACATGAATTCATGAATCATGGCCCACTATTATTGGTTGTGTGATAACAATCAAATCATGTTGCTTCAATAAGTCTCAGATTCCTCATTTTTAAAATGGAGAAAATAATATTTCCTACCTCAGAGGGGAGTTGTGAGATCTAAATAAGTAAATGTAAAGCACTTGCACAGTCCCTGGCACAAAGTAAATACCCAATAAATGTCAGTTGTGATTGCTGTTATTGTTATTATAATTGCCCTTTACATTCAATATCCTAATAAGCTTTCTAAGTGTATCTTTTGTTTAGAGCTCAAAAATACTCTCCTCAAGGATGCATCATGATTTATCTGTCCCCCTCTTGAGTCATTTAGATGGTTTCTAATTTTTTGAGAGAGAGAGAACGAGCACATGAACAGGGGGAGGGGCAGAGGGAGAGAGAGAGAATCTCAAGCAGACTCTCCACTGAGCACAGATCCTGACTTGGGGCTGGATCTCAACCCTGAGATCATGACCTGAGCTGAAACCAATAGTCAAACACTTAGTCAACTGAGTCACCCAGGTGCCCGCCCCACTCCTTTCTTAAGGCCTTAATTCTCCATATGTACTAAAGTCATTATAACATTAAATCCACTTGTAACCATAGTTTAGTCTAAAAGGTGCTTACTCCTGGGATAAATAATTAATATTTTAACAGAAGGGAACCCTAATGGTTGGCCATGATTTCCTGACCTTTAACCAAAACTTTATTTGTAGAATTTGTAGAATGGTATTTTTTTTTAATAAAAGAAAATGCATATATTAAAATTAAACTTCTGGTCAATATGGCTCAGTGAGTTTATACATTCACACATATTTTTCAATCATATAGCAATGACAGATTAAAAGAAAAAATAGTCATGTCCATATCTCAAATATGATACATATCTCTGAAGACCAGAAACACAATAGAATCACAAAGCAGTGAGCAGGCTGGAGCAATAACCTTCCAGTGTTCTAAATCCAAAGGCAGCATTAGAGGTTTGATGGAACTTTAGAAGGATAAGGGAAAATACAAGTATTCCACTTTGTAGAAAATACCACAAGAAGAGAACAAAACAAAAACCCAAACAAATAAAACCCAAACAGGTCTCAATAGTTTTAGTAATGACATGTACTGAATTAGGTGAAGAGAAAGTCCAAATTTATATGACATTTTTCACAGGATAGAGAAAGAGGGGAGGAGAAGGGAGAGACGGAAAATATATCAATGATGGCAATAATGACAACAAAAGAGCAATAAAGTAGAGACACACATCCTAAAAGATATCAGGATGTATTATTAAAGCTTGTTATTTTTGGTTAAGCGTCTCACTCTTGGTTTCAGACCAGGTAGTGATCTTCAGGTGGTGAGATCAGGCCCTACATTGGGCTTCATGCTCAGTGGAGAATTTACTTGGGTTTCTCTTCCTCTCCCTCTCCCCTCTTCAAGCCCCCCCCCCTCCAGGCTTGCACTCCCTGTCTCTAAAATAAGTAAAAAAATTTTTTTTAAAATTGTTATTTTCATAGAGAGACAAGCCATTAGAATAGAATTGGGAACCCAGAAAAAGACACAAAAATACATGAAAATGCTATATAAAAGAGAGGTCAGCAAGTCAGTGGAGAAAAGATGGGCTACTCAATAAATGGTTCTGGTCAACTGATTATCCATCTAAAATTATATTTTCTCATCTATTACAAAAATTAATTGTATATGGTTAGGGATGTAAATGATAAAACCATGCCTTCAAAATTATTAAATATTCGAGACAATTAAATGGTCTTGATGTTTCTTAAAGAAGTTACAAAAAAGATACAAAGAAACACATGAAGAGATGATAATAGTAATAAATTAATCTATAATAAATTAACATTTCTATATGACAAAAAGCATAAAAATAGAGGCAACGAGTGATATCAGCATCATGGTGAAATAAAATGTTCCTCATTTTTGTCCTCTCCCCCAACAAAAATAACTTGGCATCCATCTACAGACAAAAGTGGTTTTGTGGGAACTATGAGATCCAGCAATATATACACCAATGGACTCTGGAGGAGTTTCACCCACCCGTGCATCAGATAAGAGGCATAAAAACCTTAGTCCTGGCTGTGGGCCCTGCAGTGGTTTATGAACCAGCTCCAGCTTCTCTCCACCAGTCTGGAAAATTCTGTCTTAGACAATCACCCACAATGGAAGAGGAGAGCCCTTGTGGAAGTGTAAGTTTACAGAGGAAAAGTTTTAGCACACCACTGGAGCAAAAAATATGAGTTTGGACATACTGAAGAGGGTAAGAAGAACAGCTTGACTTTACTGCATCACCCCTCCCCCAAGGCAGCAAAGCTTAGGGTCAAGAGAGACGTACTTTGCCTATGATTTCTCTCCCAGAGAAAAGTGAGAGTGTGAATACTCCATATTCCCAGCTATAAGGGATTCTGACAAAGAAAGAGGTTGATTACTCTCTCACCCCATCCAGAATACAGAATTGAGACCTGCATAAGTAGAGAGCAAGAAGTGGCTGAGACTCTTGAGGAAATTAAAGAGATGCAGATCCTGAGGTGCCTGGGTGGCTCAGTTGGTTAAGTGTCTGACTCTTGGTTTCGGCTCAGGTGGTGATCTCAGGGTGGTGAGATCAAGCCCCACATCAGGCTCTGTGTTCAGCATGGAGTCTGCTTGAGATTCTCTCATTCTGCCTCTCCCTCTGCCCCTACCCCACTTGCACTCTTTATATATAAAATAAATAAATAAATCTTTACCAAAAAAAAAAAAAAGAGAGAGAGAGAGAAATGCAGATCCTACTAACTACATCTGACAGACTCCATCAAGAAGCCACCCCAAGAGTTAAGGAGTGTACTTGTCATAAGGAGCACTGGGTGATGTATAGATTATTGAATCACTATATTATATACCTGAAACTAATGTAACACTGTATCTTAACCAATTAAAATAAAAACTTTAAAAAAGAAGCCTGCAAGGAGTTGTTGGAAACATCTCACTCACAGATCCCCTCAGTAGGCCCATGGGCACCCCTAGTGCTCAGAGTGCCACATTCACAAACACCTGCACCCTGTGGCTAGCTCCCTGTACACCTTTCCAGCTGTGGCAGTGACAGAGAGCTTTGGCAGAAGACAGTTGTCATAAATCTGCAGGCCAAAAAAGAAACCACAATCTTCATCTTTAGCATGACTTTTAGGAAAACAAAAATGAGGCTGTCAGCCTCCAGTTTGGTACACTGCAGGATCTAGAGAAAGCATACAAACTTAAGATTCTACCTCAAGAGGTAGCAAGAAGCATGGAACAGGTCTGAGAAAGACTCCTAATCACTAGCAAGGCTGACAGAGGTATTTCTTTCCTGGAGGCAGTAAACACTGGAAGAGGTGACTGCTATTTCAAACGTAGAGATAGCAACACAAAATTTCAAGGAATAAGAGTAATCAAGGAAACTTACATCACCAAACAATCAATAATCTTCCAGTAGCTAGTCCCAAAGACATGAAGATCTGTGATTTATCTGATAAAGAATTCAAAATAGCTGTTTTAAGGAAATCCATTGAGCTACAAGAAAACACAGAAAGACAGTTCAAAGAAATAAAACAATTCGTGAAAAAAATGAGAACTTTAACAAAGGAACAGAAATCATAAAAAAAGAACCAAACAGAAATTCTGCAATAGAGAACAACAACACTGAACTCACCTGAAGAAAAAAAGAATCTGAAATAGAAGTAAGGAACTTTGAAATTCTCCAGCAGAGTAGGGCAAAGAAAAAAGAATGGAAAAAAGTAAAGAAAGCCCACTTCGTCTATGGGATACCATCATAATAACCAATTTGTGTGTTCTAGGAGTTTCAAAAGGAGAGAAGAGGGAGAATGGGTCAGAAAACTTATTCAAAGAAATAAAGGCTGAGCACATCCAAATATGCAAAGAGATTTAGATATCTAAGTGAATGAATCTCATAGGTTAAAATAAACTCAATGTAAAAAGATCTTCTTGAAGACACATTATAATAAGATTATCAAAAATAGAGATTTTAAGGAGCAAGAGAAAAGAAGATTAAAACTTACAAGGGAACCCTATGGGGCTGAGAGCAAGTTTCTCAGTAGAAACCTTGCACACCAGGAAAGAGTGGGTTGATATAGTTAGAACTGAAAGAAAAAATTTCCAAGCAAGAATACTCTATCTGGCAAAGTTATCTTTCAGAAATGAAGGAGAGATAAGGACTTTCCCAGACAAAGAAAAGCTAAGGCAATCTATTACAACTGGACCTGCTTCACAATAAATGTTGAAAGGCATTATTCAAGTTGAAAAGAAAGGATGCTACTTAGTAACATAAAAATTCATGAAAATATAGAACAAACTCTAAAGGTAAGTATATAGTCAAATTCTAGAATACTCTAATACTGCAATGCGGTGGTATATTAATCACTTAACTCAAGTATAAAGATTAAAAGGCACCAACATTAAAATTTAACTATATCTATAGTTATTTGTTAATGAATATACAATTTAAAAAGAAATAAATTGTGAAATCAAAAACATTAAAAGGGAGAGAGTAAAGGGGCATAATTTTGCATTGATTGAAGTTAAGTTGTTATCAGCATAAAATAGATTGCTGTGTATATGGTTCAGGTAAGCCACATAGTACCCACAAAGCAAAAACCTATGGTAGATTCACAGAAGATAAAAGAAAGTCTAGACATACCACTGGGGAAAGTCATCAACTCAAAAAGGAAGGTAGCAAGAGATGAAGACATGAATAAAGGACTTATAAAACATCCAGAAAAATTAATATAATGGCATTAGTAGGTCCTTACCTAACATTAATTACCCAAATAAAAATGTATTAAATTCTCCTATCCAATGATAGTGTGGCTGGATGAAAAAAGAAAGAAAACCTAACCATATGCTTCCTACAAGGGACTCAATTCAGCTTTAAGAACACAAACAGGCTCAAAGTGAAGGGATGGAAAAAGATATTCCATTCAAGTAGAAACTAAAAGAGAGCAGGGAAAACAAAGTTAAGCCCAAAACAGAAACAAGAGACAAAGAAGATTATTATATAATGAAAAAGGAATAGATTTATCAAGAAGATATAACAATCATAAATGTATCTGCATATAAATTGGAGCACCTAAATATATTAAGCAATACTAACAGGTCTGAAGGGAGACTTAGGCAACACTACAATAATAGCAAGGTGTACGTCATCCAAACAGAAAGTCAACAAGGAAACTTTGGACTTGAGCTGTACTTTGGACTACGGGGACCTAACAGACTTATACAGTCCATTCCATCCGCAGCTTCAGAATACATTCTTCTCAAGCACACATGAAACATTCTCCAAGATCTATCATATCAGAGATCACAAAACAAATCTTAGCAAATTTCAGATTAAAATTATAACAACCATCTTTGCAGACCACAATGGTATGAAACTAGAAATCAGTAACATGAGAAAAGCAGGAAAATTCACAAATATGTAGGAATTAAACAATACAATCCTGAACAATTATTGTGTCAGAGAAGAAATCAAAAGACAAGTAAAAAAATATTGATACAAGTTAAATTAGAAATACAATATACCACAATATATGGGATGCAGCAAAGGCAGTTCCAAGGGGGACATTTAGAGTGATGAATGCCTACATCAAAACAAAAACGAAAACAAAGAAAGGTCTCAAACCACCTAATTTTAAGCCTCAGTGAACTAGAAAGCCAAGAACAAACTAAAACCAAAGTGAGCATAAAGGAAGAAATAACAAAGATCAGAGAATAAACAAATAAAATAGCCAGAAAAACAATAGAAATATCAATAAAACTAAGAGCTTGTTTTTTAAAATGATAAAAATTTGACAAATCAATAGCTAAACTGGGAAAACAAAGACTAACTAAAATAAGTAAAATCAGAAATAAAAGACAAGACAAAATACATCCTTTCATGATAAAACTCTCAGCAAATTGTATATAGAGGGAACATACCTCAACATAATGAAGGCCATATATATGACAAATATAAAACTGATATACGAAGCAGTGAAAGACCAAAAGCTTTGCCTTTTAAGATCAGGAACAAGACAAGGGTTCCAACTCTTATCATTCATATTCAACATAGTAGTAGGAGTCCTAGGTAGAGCAATCAGGCAAGAGAAAGGACTAAAAGGTATCCAAATTCAAAAGAAAGAATTAAAATAGTCTCTGTTTACAGATGTTATGATCTTATAGAGAAGAAATCCTGATGAACTCACCAAAAAAGTAATCAACAAATTTAGTAAAGTTGTAGCACAAAGAACCAACAGATAGTGTATATAAACAACCAAATTCTAACAACAAAACATCTGAAATAGAAATAAACAGTTCCATTTGTAATAATAGCATCAGAAAAACATAAAATACTTAGAAATGAATTTAACCAAAGAAATGAAAGATCTGTACACAGAAAACTGCAAGACTTTGATGAAAGAAGCTGAAGAAGCCACAAATGGAAAGATATCCCATGCTCATAGACTGGAAGAATTAGTTTTGTTAAGGTGTCCATACGATCAAAAGTCATCTATAGATTCAATGAAATCCTTTTCAAAATTCCAATGGTATTTTTTCACAGGAAAAATATTATCCTAAACTTTATATAGAACCCCCAAAGATGAAATATCAGAAAGGGAGACAGAACATGAGAGACTCCTAACTCTGGGAAACAAACTAGGGGTGGTGGAAGGGGAGGTGGGCAGGGGGTGGGGGTGACTGGGTGACGGGCACTGAGGGGGGCACTTGATGGGATGAGCACTGGGTGTTATTCTATACGTTGGCATATTGAACACCAATTAAAAATACATTTATAAAAAAAAGTAGTCACAAAAAGGGCAAGTAGTGCGTAATTCCACTTTTATGGGATACTGAGAAGAGTTAAAATTACAGAGACAGAGAATATTGTACCAGGGAGTATGGTAGGGAGGAATGGGCAGCTATTGTTTAGCAGTTTGTTTTGCAAGATGAAAAGAGTTCTTGAGATGGATGGTGGAGATGGACGGATGGTAGCACGACATTATATTTAATACCATTATGATTGTACATTTAAAAAACCTTTTTACTTTTGAAAATGGTTCAGATGGTAAATTTTATAATATGTATATTTTACAACAATAAAATTGGGGAGCTGAATAACAAAAACAGAAAAAAGAACCCCCAAGGATGGGACACCTGAGTGGCTCAGCAGTTGAGTGCCTGCCTTTGGCTCAAGGTGTGATCCCAGATTCCTGGGTTCGAGTCCCACATCAGGCTCCTTGCATGGAGCCTGCTTCTCCCTCTGCCTGTGTCTCTGCCTCTCTCTCTCTGTGTCTCTCATGAATAAATAAATAAAATGTAAAAAAAGAACCCCAAAAGATCCTGAATAGCCTAAGAAATCCTGAGAAAGAAGAACAAAGCTGGAGGCCTCACATTTCCTGATTTCAAACTACTACAAAACTAAGATATCAAAACAGTATGGTTAGGGCATAAAATTACACACATAGACCAATAGAACTGGATCAAGAGCCTAGAATGAAACCCTTACATTTTATAGTCAACTACTATTTTACAAGAGAGTTAAGAAGACTTAATGGGGAGGGGCACCTGGGTGGCTCAGTTGGTTAAGTGTCTGCCTTTGGGATCAGGTCCCACATCGGAGTCCCTGCTCAGTGGGGTGTCTGCTTCTCCTTCTGCCCCTCTCCCCACTTGTGTTCTCTCTCAAATAAATAAATAAAATATTTTAAAAAACGAATACTTAATAGAGAAAGAATATTCTCTTCAACAAATGGGTGTTGAAGAACGGAATAACCATATGCAAAAGAATAAGACTCGACCTCCATTTCATGAAAATTAAATAGAAATAAATTAAAGACTTAAACATAAGACTTGAAATCATACAACTTCTAGATGAAAGCTTGGGAGAAAACCTCTTTTACATTGGTCTTAGGCAATGATTGTTTTAGGATATGAGACCAAAAACACAAGCAACCAAAGCAAAAATTAATGTTCGACTATACCAAAATAAAAAGCTTTTGCACATCAAAAGAAACAAGCAACAAAATGAAAGGCAACCTACTTAATTGAAGAATATATTTGTGAATCATAAATCTGATAAGAGGCTAATATTAAAAATATATAAAGAACTCACTCAATAGCCCAAACCCCCCACAATCTGATTTAAAAATGGGCAAAGGATCTGAATAGACATTTTTCCAAAGGAGACATGCAAGTGTCCGAAAGGTTCATGAAGAGGTGCTTGATGTTACTAATCATTGTGGAAATGTCAGAATGGTAATCATCGAAAAGAAATGATAACAGGTGCTGGCTGGTGAGGATGTGCACGGTTGGTGAGAATATCCACTATGGAAACACTATGGAGGTTCCTCAAAAAATTTGTTAAAAACTACACTATAATCCAGAAATCCTACTTCTGGGTATATATCCAAAGGAAACAAAAACAAAACCTCAAAGAGATAGCTTCCCCCCACACATTTACTGCAGTGTTACTCACAATAGCCAAGATATGGAAACAACTTTTGCGTCCATCTATGGATGAATGGATAAAGAAAATGTGATATATGTATACAATGGAATATTATCCAGCTACATGAAAGAGGAAATCCTAGCTTTTATGACAACACAAGTGGATCTTGAGGACAGTAGAAAAAGTGAAGTAACTCCGAGAGAGACAGATAAATACTGCGTGATCTCACTTACATGTGGAATCTAGAAAAGCCTCACTCTTAAAAAGGAGTTTCCAGAGTAGGAGGATCCTAAGCTCAGCTCATCCCAAGCATACATCTAGATAACACTCACATTCGAGTAAATAACCCAGAAAATGACCCAAAGACTCGCAGAACGGATTCTCCACAGCTAAATGTAGAGAAGAGGCCACATCAAAAAGGGTAGGAAGGGCAGAGACACAGTTGGGGACCAAACTGATCTGCAAGACTGTCCACAGGAGGGAGTCACACCTCAGGCATGAAGGAGCAGACCCCACATCAGGTACCCCAAGCATGGGGGCCCCACACTGGGAAGACAAATCCCCATAACATTCGGCTTTGAAAACCATAGGGGCTTCACTTCATGAGTTCTTACAGTCAGTGGGGCTTATCACTTGGAACTTTAAAAATCAATGGGCTTATTAGCTCAGGGGGAGCTGGAGGACTATAGGAATCTGAGTTCCCACACTTAAAGAGACAGCTTAACAAAGCTCCACAGAAATATAATATAAAAGTGGGAGTTTGAAAAATGCCTGGGGTATACAGGGAAATTTATTTATTAAACTCAGAATGAGTACTGGAGAGGCAGGAATATTTAGGAGACTTCTCCAAGAACAAAAGAGCTGGCAGGCACCATTTTCATCCCCAGTCCCTAACCTAGATATACAAACATTTGCTGGAACCACAGCAGCTTGAACACTCTCCATCTAGCTTGCTCACACTCACTGCCCTTACACTCTTTTGTGGATCTTACCCCCTCAAACAGCCCTCAGCAGTTCCCCAAAGCTGCTGCAGGTCCCCTTTCATAATAGACTTGCACAGACCTGCTAACACCACATGCCCCACTCCCACATTCTTGTGAGGACCCTCCCCATCCAACAAACCCTTAGCAGGAGTCCCTCCAAAGCAGTGCCATAAACATGGCAGTGTGTAAGCAGCCCTGATAGGAGCCAGCACCACTCCAAAGTGACTGCTGCCCTGGGGAGAGGGGAAGATAACTACACACACCAGTTAGATTGCAGCTCCAGCAGTGGGCTGGGGGCAGACATCTGGCCTGGCTGTAGGCCCTGTCACCACCAATGAAAGCCTCCCAGGGGACAACACAGGGAGAGAACCCTACAGTTCAGTTCTACTATAAGTATGGTAAATGCCTGGTCTGATCCAACTACAGCCCAAGGTGGTTCTAGAATGTCCCATTAACTACGCCCGGCCCAAACTCTGCCCATAACAAAGAGAGGCACTGTAGTCAACTGGACTGAAGGCACTGTAGTCAACTGGACTGAAGACAAAAATGGTTCAACCACAACAGTAGGGCATACACAACACACATAGGTGACACCCCTGAAGCATCAGGTTCTGCTGAACTGGGGACACTGCACTGCAGGCCACTACAAGACCTCTTCTTCCTAAGGCCACCACTATCAAGAGCAGAAGATGTAGCTAATCTTCCTAACACAAAGAAACAGACACAGCAAGTTACACGAAATGAGGAGAAAGAGGTATATGTCACAAATGAAAGAAGAGGACAAAATCACAGAACGAGAGGTAAATAAAATGGACATAAGTAATATGCTTGATAGAGAATTGAAAGTAATGGTCATTAAGATACTCACTGGACTTGAGCAAGGAGCAGAGGTTCTCAGTGAGACCCTCAACAAAGGGATAGAAAACATAAAAAAAAAACCAATCAGAGATGAAGAACTCAATAACTGAAATTAAAAACACACTAGAGGGAATAAACAGTAGACTAGGGGAAGCAGAATAGACCAGCGACCCGGAGGACAGAGTAATGGAAAGCAATTAAGCTGAACAGGAGAGTGAAAAATAATGCTAAAAATGAGAATAGATTAGGGGAAATCAGCGACACCATCAAGCATAATAACATTTGCAGTTTAGGGATCCCAGAAGGAGGAGAGAGAGAAAAGGGGGAACAAAGTTTATTTAAAGAAATAATAGCTGAAAACTTCCCTAATCTGGGGAAGGAAACATATACCCAGATCTAGGAAGTATAGAGAGCCCCCAACAAAATCAACCCAAGAGTCCACACCAAGATACATAGTAATTAAAATGGCAAAAATTAGAGATAATGGGAGAATTTTAAAAGCAGCAAGAGATAAGAAAACAGCTAGACAAACAAAAAGGTTAAGAAATTTATCACCACTAAGCCAGCCTTACAAAACATGTTAAAGTAGATTATTTGAGTGGAAAGGGAAGACCATAAGCAGGAGTAAGAAAAATAGGAAACACAAAACAGTGAAATTAAGTGTATCTACACAAATCAGCCAAGGGATTCACAAAATAAAATGATGTCAAGTATGATACTATATACCTAAAATGTAGGGGGGAGGATAAAAATTTAGTGCTTTTAGAGTGGGTTCTAACTTAAGTGACCATCAACTTAATGTAGACTGTTAGGTGCACAAAATGTTATCTTAAGACTAATCGTAACAAGTCAAAAGACTGGTAATAGATATGGAAAAAAATAAAGCAAAGGAATCCAAGTATATCAGGAAGAGTGTCAGCTAATCGCAAGAGAGCAAGAGGAGAAACAGAGAAGACCTTCAAACACAACCATAAAACAAAGAACAAAATGGCAATAAGTACATAACTATCAATAATTACTTTGAATGTACATGCACTAAATGCTCCAATACAAAGACATAGGGTGACAGAATGGATAAAAAGAACCAAGACTCATCTATATGCTGAGACTCATTTTAGACCCAAAGTCACATGCAGGTTGAAAGTGAAGAGATGGGGAAAAAAAAGTGAATAGATGGAAAAACATTTATCATGCAAATGGACATGAAAAGAAGGCTGGGGTAGCAATACTTATATTGGATAAAGTAGACTTAAAAAAAGAGACTGACAAGAGACAAAGAAGGACACTACATAATCATAAAGGGCACGATCAAACAAAAAGATATAACAATTGTAAATTTTCTGCACCCAACATGGGAGCACCCAGATACATAAAGCACCCCTTAACAAACACAAAGAAAGTAATTGATAGTAATACAATAATAGTAGGAGACTTTAAGACATCACTTATAACAATGGAGAGATCGTCCAAAAAAATCAATAAGGGAACAGTGGCTTTGAATGGCACATTGGGCTAGATGGATCTAACAGATATATTCAGAACTTTCTATCCTAAAACCATGGACTATACATATTTTTCAAGTGCACATGGAATATTCCCCAGAATGGATCACACATTAAGCAATGAAACAAGTCTCAACAAATTCAGAAAGATTGAAGGCATACCATGCATCTTTAAAGACAACAATGCTATAATACCAAAAATCAACCACAAGAAAAAATCTGGAAAGAACAAAAATACACGGAAGTTAAATAACTTGCTACTAAACAATGAATGGGCTAATCAAGAAATCAAAGAAGAAATCAAAAAATACACAGAGACATATGAAAATGAAAACACAATGGTCCAAATCTTTGGGATGCAGAAAATGCTATTTTGAAAGGTAACTTTATAACAATACAAGACCCGCATCAAGAACAAGAGAAAATTTCAAACAACCTAACTTCAAACCTGAAGGAGCTACAAAACCAAGAACAAATAAAATAGAAAACCAATAGAAGGAAGAAAATAATAATAGAGCAGAAATTTAAAAAAATAGAAACTAAAAAAACAATAGAACAGATCAATGAAACCAGGAGCTGGTTCTTTAAAAAGATAAACAAAATTGATAAACCCTTAGTGAGACTCAATAAAAAAAGAGAGAAGACTCAAATAAACAAAATCAGAAATGAAAGAGGAAAAATAACAACCATAGAACACCATAGAAACCATAGAAATACAAAGGAATATGAGAATACTATGAAAAACTATATCCCAACAAATTGGACAACCTAGAAGAAATGGATAAATTCCTAGAAACATATAAACTACCAAAAACAAAAAAGGAAAAAAATTTGAACATGCCAATAACCAGCAAAGAAATGGAACCATTAATCAAAAAACACTCAACAAACAAAAGTCCAGGACCAGATGACTTCACAGGTGAATTCTACCAAACATTTATTTTTTTTTTTAATTTTTATTTATTTATGATCGTCACACAGAGAGAGAGAGAGAGAGAGAGGCAGAGACATAGGCAGAGGGAGAAGCAGGCTCCATGCACCGGGAGCCCGACGTGGGATTCGATCCCGAGTCTCCAGGATCACGCCCTGGGCCAAAGGCAGGCGCCAAACCGCTGCGCCACCCAGGGATCCCTCTACCAAACATTTAAAGAAGAGTTAATACCTATTCTTCCCAAACTATTCCAAAAAATATAAAAGGAAGGAAAACTTCTATTCACTCTATGAGGCCAGCATTACCCTGATACCAAAGCCAGATAAAGACACCACAACAAAAAGAACTATAGTCCAATATCCCTGATGAACAACATAAATGCAAAAATCCTCAACAAAATACTAGGAAACCAATTTCAACAATACATTTTAAAAAAATCATTCAACACAACTGAGTGGGATTTATTCCTGGGTTGCAAGGGTGGTTCAGTATTTGTGAATTAATCAATGTGATACATCAAAAAGAGAAAAGATAAGAACCATATGATTATTTCAATAGATGCAGAAAAAGCATGTGACAAAGTACAATATCCATTCATGATAAAAACCCTCAGGGGTGCCTGGATGGCTCAACTCATGATCTGGGGTCCTGGGATTAAGGACATAATCCTCAATGGGGAAAAACTCTGCCTGCTGCTCCCCCTGCTTGTGCTCTCTGTCAAGTAAATGAATAAAATTTTTTAAATATTTAATTTATTTATTCATGGGAGACAGAGAGAGAGAGAGAGAGAGAGAGAGAGAGACGCGCACCGACACAGAGGGAGAAGCAGGCTCCATTCCATGCAGGGAGCCTGACGTGGGACTCGATCCCAGGTCTCCAGGACCATGCCCTGTGCTGAAGGCAGCGCTAAACCGCTGGGCCACCCGGGCTGGCCAAAATCTTTTTTTTAAACAAAACCCCTCAACTAAGTAGGTTTATGGGAAATATACCTCAACATAATAAAGGCCATATATGAAAAACCCACAGTTAACATAATCCTCAATGGGGAAAAACTCTGAACCTTTCCCCTAAGGTCAGGAACAAGACAAGGAAAAAAAAAAAAAACACGACAAGGATGTCCACCCCCAAAACAAAAAATCCAATTAAAAATGGGCAGAAGACATGAACAGACATTTCTGTTTTGGGGGTGTTGAGTTTTGTAACTTCTTAGAAGTAAAGAGACATCCAGATGACCAACAGATACATGAAAAGATGATCATCACTCATCATCAGGGAAATACAAATCAAAACTGCAATAAGCTATCACCTCACACCAGTCAGAATGGCTAAAATCAGTAACACAAGAAACAACAGGTGTTGGCGAGGATGTGGAGAAAAAAAAAACCCTCCTGCACTGTTGGCGGGAATGCAAACTGGTGCAGCCACTCTGGAAAACAGTATGGAGGGTCCTCAGAACTAGAACTACCCTATGGTCCAGCAATCACATTACTGGGCATTTTACCCAAAGGATACAAGAACATTAAATCAAAGGGATACACGTGCCTATGATTAGAACAGCATTATTTACAATAGCCAAGATATGGAAGCAGCCCAAGTGTGTGTGCGTGGGTGTGTATGTGTGTATGTAATGGAATATATTCAGCCATAAAAAAGAATGAAATCTTGCCATTTCTTCCAATCTTCAACAACATGGATGGAGTTAGAGAATATAATGCCAAGTGAAATCAGTCAGAGAAAGACAAATACCATATGATTTCACTCATATGTGGAATTAAGAAACAAAACAAATGAGCAAAGAGGGAAGAAAGTGACAAACCTAAACAGATTCTTAACTATAGTGAACAAACTGATGGTTACCGGGTGGGGGGGGGGGGAATGGAGGGATGGGTGAAATAGGTGATGGGCATTAAGGGGCACACTTGTGATGAGCACCAAGTGTTGTACAGAAGTGGAGAATCACTATATTGTGCACCTGAAACTAATATAACACTGTGTGTTAACTAACTGGAATTAAAATGAAAACTTTAAAAAATAAGATGGTGCTGTGGGGATAGCAAAACATTTGGATGTCCTAGGGGTCAAGCAAGTGCTCATATTCTCATGCTCTATCACATCATATCACATTGTATCATGTTGTGTTGTTCCACACTATGCTATATTAATGATATGTTATTTAGTTGTATGTCAGAATGAGATATGACCACATTTGACAGATTTAGTTACCTTAAAATTTAGACCTTCTATTATGTCAAAAGCTGGGAGAAATATTAACATTGCATAAACTAGAAGAAGGACAGTATTTTCAGTATGCCAAGAAGATTCAATCGACAGTAAGAAAAAGACCAAAAGCAGTAGAAAAAAATTATTTTAATACGTGAATGATTAATTCACGAAGAAAGATAAAGCTAGTATTTAACAAATCTAAGTATTCTATCCTATGAAAAGGGATCTTTGTCATTCTGTTTTTGCCATGTCATTCAATAAATATTTCTTGCATGAATGAACAAATAAATGAAAAGATGCTCAGTGTCACTAGCAGTCAGGACCATGCAAATTAAATAACAATGAAATACAATTATCCTCACTGGTTCTGCACAGGTGAAGAGATCAATGAAATCTAATGGGATCCCTGGGTGGCTTAGTGGTTTAGCGCCTGCCTTCAGCCCAGGGCGTGATCCTGGAGACCCGGGATCAAGTCCCACGTCGGGCTCCCTGCATGGAGCCTGCTTCTCTCTCTGCCTCTGTCTCTCATGAATGAATAAATAAAATCTTTTTTTTTTAATGAAATCTAATATAATAGGATCAGGATAATGGGTGCTCTGATACACTGTTCATGGGAATCTGAACTCACTGATGCTCTAACAAAAACCTATGGAGAAAGGAAAGTTTATTCAAGAAAGGAAACTGAAAATATTAATTGGCAACTAGGGATATAGTAAAATCACATTCATATCAATATAAATTCTTACATGGAGTCTCATATAAAATAATTACAAAATAAAGAAAACAAGTGGTTTTCAAGTCTATGGAGTGAGAGACAAAAATCACTAAAAAATTAAATCCCTCTATATTTAATTAAAAAGTAAAGGCAAACAAAAACCAGAATACTACGTGTTAACACCAAATATTAAACTAATTAGTATGAATCCACAATAATATTCCGCCTCCATTAAGATGTGAATCAATAGAAAGGAAAGATACCCCATTAACAAAGCAATGGGGGAAAATCACATCATTACTAATCAAGAAACACATATGAAAGAAACAATTTTATCTTTCAAAATACTTAGGATTACTGTTGATGATAGTGAAAGTTGGTAATAGACCATGGGTATTACAGTGTGAACTTTTACAGACCTTTGGGAAATAATCTGATGCTACATTATAACTCGAAATACCACTTCTACAGGGGAATTCATGGAACATCCAGAAAGAAGTTGCAATTCAGTGGGAGGAATACAATTAGCTGACAGCCTTTTGCTGCAGCACCTTCATAATCTGCTGCAACATTTGATCCAAGGTGATGCTCTAACCTGGCAGCTGACAGAGTATGGTAGGGGTACCAGGCTTGCCCATTCCTGCCTAACATAGAACACTTCTATGAACAATCACCACAATGCCTCTTTTGGGCTGGGAAAGACTTTCTCAGAGCTCCACCACGGGCTGAGAATTCCCCCAAACAAGTCTCCTTCTCTCCCTCTATCCTTTCACAGGTGTCTGACCTATATTATGGGGACTCCCTCCTTGCCTCCTCCTACGCCCTCTACTGTGTATCTTTCACAGGTACCTCCCTATAAATCTCTTGCACTTCTAACTCCCTCTTGGCATCTGATTCCCACAAGTTTTAAACTGACAAAACCATTGATTTTACTTTGGGGAATTTATATCAAGGAAGTATTCCCAAATATGGAGCAAAGCTCTATACATAAATATCCTCATCTAGCATCATAATATCCAAAAATATGAGGAAAACCCCGATAATTTCAACAACTGGAAAACGGCCAAGAAAAACTTCAGAATATTTTGTAGCTGGTAAATTCATACATATGGACCATTTATAACAACACGGAGAATGTTTGTTATGTGAAATGTATAGCAAATAAAGTTGCACATGAAGTATTATTACAATTATATAAGCAATTAAACCAAAAAAGAACTAAAACAAAATCACATCGAAAACTGACCCAACCAACGTAAGTTATGACACAGGTCTGAATAGTTTTTTTTTAAGTTTTTTTTTTGATATTTTATTTATTTATTCATGAAAGACAGAAAGAGGCAGAGACACAGGCAGAGGGAGAAGCAGGCTCCATGCAGGGAGCCCGACGTGGGACTCCATCCTGGGTCTCCAGGATCACACCCTGGGCTGAAAGCAGTGCTAGACCACTGAGCCACCCGGGCTGCCCTGAATAGTTAACAATAATAAAAGGTTATGGTATTTTAGGTATTTGGTGATAAACTGTATTTTATTTTATTTTTTTAAACTGTATTTTAAAGATAGTAATACAATCTTTTAAAGAGCTAACAGTAACTCCAGTGCTTGAATTTAGTGGCAATTAATATGCTATAGTTCCTGTGAATAAATATAGTATAAAGATGTCAAGAATCTATCCCTGAGACTATCTGATGTTTATTGAAAAGGAGGTAGGATATTGTCTTGAAACTGAAAGGCAAATTTGTCTCATATGGTATGGGAGGCATGCACCGATTGAGACCAGCAGGTGAAGGTGAGCAGTGCTCACAGTTGTAATACACATTTCCTGTCCACCGAGCAGCCAAATCCATACAACTTTTCGATTATGTGTATCCAATGCTTCCATTTGATTAGTCCTGGGACATTTCATATATCCCCTTCCAACTGCTCTCTTTTCATTGCACTTTCCTCATTTTTGGTGTCATCTTAAAACTTCACTTTGGCCTCCCAGTATATTTAATCTCTTCTAATGTCATACTATCTTTCTTTGACAATATCTCAGAGCAGTACACAACAGTGACCATCTTAAAATTGGAATGTAAAATTTTTTTAGAAGATTTTGTTTATTCATGAGGGACACACACACAGAGAGGCAGAGACACAGGCAGAGGGAGAAGCAGGCTCCCTGTGGGGAGTCCAATGAGGACCTCCATCCCAGGCCCCGGGATCTCCGCCTGAGCCAAAGGCAGACGCTCAACCACTGAGCCACCCAGGTGCCCCTGGAATTTTAAATCTTTTAGTAACTAAACAAATGCTCAAAAAAGGTAAAGTTATCTGATTAAAGAATAAATCCAGGAATTCATGCTGTTCTATGAGGGCGTTTATGCGCCAGAATCCATTCAAAGTAACTGAAATATTTTTAAAGTTACGTTTCTTAGATGTTTACACATTCTTGATAAAATCCTTTGGTTCTCTTTTGAAACTCACTCCATAGAACAAAGGGTTCAGATATATAACATAACTAATACATTAGGATCACCTGGAGGAGTTGTTAAACCATGGGCTTCTGGACACTGCCCCCAGAGTTAATGATCTGGGTTGGGGAGAGCAGAGAATTGGCACTTTTAACAAGCTCCCAGGTGTTGTTGATATTGCTACTCTGGGAACCACACTTGAAGACCAGTGCCTTAGAATCTTATTTTCTACCCCTATTATTTCACTGAAATTGCAGTTGCTAAGGTCAAGCAGCCCACCTCCTTGTAGCCAAATCTAATGAGCACCTCTAATAACACCTAACATTCTCAGCTTGACCACAAGACTTCTTGAAATAGGTGCCTGGGTGGCTCAGGGGTTGAGCGTCTGCCTTTGGCTAAGGGCATGATCCAGGTTCAGGATCGAGGCCCATCAGGCTCCCCATAGGGAGCCTGCTTCTCCCTATGCCTCTCTCTGTGTCTCTCATGAATAAATAAAATCTTTTAAAAAAGACTTATTGAAATAGTCTCCTCTGTTGGTTATCACATATTACCTTTCTTTATTGGTTTTTCTTCTTCCCCACTGGCCATTTTCCTCCTTATTTTCTTTCAAGGATACTCCATCTCTAAATGGAAATGTTTGGAGTTTCTCAAGTTTTGGTTCTAGACCTTCCTTTCTTCTCTACACCCTGTTCCTAGGTACGCTCATCTAGATCCATATATTTACATGCAATGGTTATGGTGATGATCCTGAATTAATATCTCTATCCTTTGCTCTGAAGTTAAAACTCATTTTCCTCAACTACCTAACTTGTTTCCATTTGGAGAGTCCATAAATGTCACAAGCTTAACTTGTCTGTTATAGAACACTTTTCTCTCCTAAACCTGTTCCCATAGTATTCCCTATGTCAATAAATGGGATCAAATTGATCAAACTCTCAAGCTAGAAACTAAGTCATCTTTGAATCCTCCTTTATCTTCTCCCTTTCTTCCCTATCACTTCCTACTCCATATCCAAACAATAAATAAGAACACTTGCTTCAACCTCTAAAATGTATCTCAAATCTTCTCCATCATCATCACCTTGTTCCAAGTTCAACACCTATTGACTGTATTACTGTAGCAATCTCCTAACAAAAACTTCTATCATCCCCCACTAAACATTTTCTTCACTATAACTGGATCACATCAGCCCCCTTGCATAAAGCTCACAGTGGCTTCTAATTATAATTAGAATAAATACCAATTCCTTTCCATGTCCAATGGAAGCTCTTGATAGGCTGTCCTCAGTCTACTTCTTCAATCTCATTTGGTCTCACTCTCCCCTATGTTTCCTAAATTCCAGCCAGGCTAATTGTCCTTTCAGTTTCTTTGCAAAGCACAATAAGTACATTCCCTTGTTAGAATCTTTGCAAACTTTTCCCCTTTTCCCTGGGATTCTTTTCTCCAAACTTGTATGGTTTTATTTCTTTTAAAAATTTTTTAAATTTAAATTCAATTTGCCAATATACAGTCTAACACCCAGTGCTCATCCCATCAAGTGCCCTCCTCAGTACTCATCACCTAATCACCCCATCCCCCCATCCACCTCCCCTTTGGCAACCCGTTGTTTCCCAGAGTTGGGAGTCTCTCATGGTTTGTCTTCCTCTCTAATTTTTCCCCATTCAGTTTCTCTTTCCCTTATGGTCCCTTTTACTATTTCTTATATTGTCCTTCTCCAATTGGCTTATTTCACTCAGCATAATACCCTCTAGTTCCATCCATGTGGAGGCAAATGGTATGTATTCATCCTTTCTAATGGCTGAGTAATATTCCATTGTATATATAGACCACAGCTTCTTTATTCCAAACTTGTATGGTTTTATTTCAAATATTCTCTATTCAGAAAGGCCTTTCTTGACTATTCTGACTAAAGGAAGATCACCTGTTACTCATCATATCAAGTCCATTGTTATTGCCCTCAGAGCACAATATATAACCCCTGTATGTTTCTACTTGGTTACTGTCCATTTCTCTTCTAGAATGTCTACGAGGAAGAGACCTTGTCTATTTCATCCCTTACCATATTTCTAGAACCTAGTTCAGTGCCTGGAAATTAGTAGGCATTCAACAGTTATTTTATTGACTTTATAAATAATCTTTAAGTAAGTAATTAAACACTTATAAATGTATATATATTATAAAATTACAATTTTATGTGGCCATCCCAATGTGTGCTTATTTGTAAATTAATAAACATGGTTTTCCCATGATTGCTGGAGAAGTCCTCAGTATTCATTGTTAAGAGAAGTGAAATCTTCTCCAGGATGATGAAATTTTAGGAGTTCATACCTGAAACACACACACACTACACATACACACACAGGCATATACACAGAAGTTGGCCTTGCATATTGAGAGTAGAGAGTATAGGTGATCTTTCCCAATAATTTCTATATGCTCTAAATATTCATATACAATAATAGCTTACAAAAAAAACAATAATAGCTTACATGTTTCTATGTATCAGGTATTTTGCAGAGTGTTTCACGTGTATTATCTTATTTAACCATCCCCTAAACTCATGATGTTGGTAACATTTTTGTTATTTTAAAGATTAATTTACTTATTTGAGATAGAGAAAGAAAGAGAATGAGCCAGAGGGGCAGAGGGAGAGAGGGACTCTGCACTGAGAAAGAGCCCAACATGGGCTGGATCTCATGGCCCTGAGATCATGACCTGAGCTTCATGAAACCAAGAGTCTGACAATCAACTACACCACCCGGGAGCCCCATTTTCTTTATTTTATACATCAATGAAACTGAAGCACAGAGAGGTAATGACTATTCCAAAGGTCATACAACCATCACATGCCAGAGATGAGGCTAATCTGACTTCAAAATCTATCCTCCCAAATTCCACAGTATACTTTCTTCTAAAGAACATATATTAAAAAAAAAAACTACTACAACAACTAATAAACCTATTACAATGGTTACATTTCATACATTGCTCGAATCTCATTTACATTTCTGGGTATTTATCAGAGAATGTAGCTTTGCCTGGACCTCTCTACAGAGATGAAATCATTTCAATTTTATAAACCATGTAAAAAAAGGGCTGTTTATTTGTGTCTAATGAATGTCTCTGTGACAAACAAAGGAAGACTTGAAGCACAGATTGGGTTTGGGAGAAATAGTCTAAAGTAGCATACAAAAAAGTTAGAAGTTTCTCTTATGTCTTCTTTTTTAACATTCGTGTGCACTCTTTTATTGTTTTAAGTTTTTATTTTAATCCCAGTGAACTAACATACAGTGTTAGTTTCAGGTACACATTATAGTAATTCAACAATTCCACATATCACCTGGTGCTCATCACAATCATGTGCATTTTTTATTCCACAAAAAGCTTTACACCTTTTGAAGTCTAAATATATTTCAAATTACCCATGAAATTGCTTTAAAACGCTTACCTCCCCCCCCGAAATGTTCAAGTAAACTGATTCAAAGAATGACATCATGTATATCCTGTTGCTTTGCAATCTATCTAGTACACAGCACAAATTTGAAAAAAGAAAAGTGGCTGAAAAGATTCCTAAACTTTCCATTCTTTTATGCTAAGTAAAATGATTATCTGCTTTCAGGGTAACCTGCTCAGAGAAGGTGCAGAGGTGATGATAGCAAACCCTCAGGCTCCATAAGAAGTCATTTGTAGGAGCAACAGAGGAGAATGATGCCCCTGCCCCGGCCAGGCTGAGTCTAAAGTACCTGGAGTACACCCCTGGCCTACTCCTGCTCCCTGAACAGCCTCAACTCTTCTACAGCCTGTGCTTTTATGATGAGCAAATAAAAGCAATGATTTTTAAAATATTGCATCTGCATATCCCAAGGTAAGATAATTATCCACAGTGTCACACTTTATATACTTAAAAAAAAATAATGAGCAACCCTATAAAACTTTTCTTGATTTTAGAATCAGGAAAATGCTTGCCTTGTGGAAAACTCTATGGTACACTCTGACGTGGTCTTTTTTTTCTGTTTTTAACCTTTGCTGTTGAAGTTGTCACTTTTCCTGTTGGGAAGTAAGATTAAATTTTCACTTTGGTAATAATAACATCTCTAGATCATTTGTTCCTTTATCCTAGACAACTGTCTTTCCCTTTTCTCTCTATAATCTTTAAGCTTACATCTGATGTTTATCCTAAGTTATCTGTTGTCTATGTATATTTTTTTAAATTTAATATCTCCCCTCTGATACTCCTCGGAAGTGCCTAGATTACAATAATGAGACAAAACAAACACTTTAGAGCTATTTTAAAAACATGAATTCAAACCATTTAGCTCTATAAATCACTGGTGAATGCTGGGACCACAGAGGGGTTAAATTTAACTAGTGCATGGATCATTTTCATCTGGGAAATCCTCACTTCAATTTCAAGCTAATTTTGCTTCTAATTTTTTTCTATATGAATAGAAAGTGTTTCTACTCTAAGAAGTTCACTACATTTGGAATCATTACATACTGCAAGCTTCAGAATTGAGAAGGATTTTTTTATTCTGACCTTTTTGGGCATGTGTATGGATTGGTTTTATGAGTTGTTCTTGAAGAGCTCACAATCTGGAACCTATTTGCCTATGTGCCTAATTTTAAAACTTAGACTCATATAAAAACAAGAATTCCCATTAATTTTGAAGACTTCCAAGTTATACTGCATTGTTTTTCCAGGTTTACTGTTCTTGAAAGGGTGACCATGGAGGATGATTTGAGAGTGGATGAAAGTTTATTGATGCAGTTCTGTTTTTTTTCTCTCTGCGTGGTATAGAAAAGAGCAAAGATACTGAAACTTGACAAATTTCTTGGCATCTGACAATAAAAACTCTATATCACCATATCATATCAACAGACAGAATAAACTTTTCCACCATATTAAACCCCTACCATTAAGAGACTAGTTTGATTCTGACAATATCAGATAGTCCCTCTTGTTTGTAGAGAAAGTTCATTTTACTATTAACAATGATATTCAGTGGGGTCATTCTTTTATGTTGCTAATGCATTTATTTATTTTAAAAAATATTTTATTTATTTGAGAGAGTACAGAGGGAGAGGGCGAGGGTGAAGCAGACTTCTCGCTGAGCAAAGAGCCCAACACGGGGCTCGCTCCCAGGACCCTGAGATCATGACCTGAGCTGAAGGCAGACATTTAACTAACTCAGTGACTGAGCCACCCAGATACCCCTTGCTAATGCATTTTTTTTAAAGATTTTATTTATTTATTCACAAGAGACACAGAGAGAGAGAGAGGCAGAGACACAGGCAGAGGAAGAAGCAGGCTCCGTGCAGGGAACCCAACGTGGGACTCAATCCCGGGACTCCAGGACCATGCCCTGGGCCGAAGGCAGGCACTAAACCGCTGAGCCACCCAGGGATCCCCCTTGCTAATGCATTTAATACAGAACTCTGCATTTTAACAACTTCTACCTTAGGAGGATCAATTGAATGGTATAGATAATAGTCTACAGTAAGACAACAAATGAACAAATATGTGAATTCTATTCCATAGCTTCTCTATTAAGTAATTTGATTTCTCTAAAATTATGTAGTTATTAAGTTTGTTTTTATAATAAGAATCTAAGTTTTTTTTTAAAGATTTTATTTATTTATTCATGAGCAACAGAAAGAGAGAGAGAGAAGGGCAGAGACACAGGCCAAGGGAGAAGCAGGCTCCACGCAGGGAGCCCAATGTGGGACTTGATCCCCGTTCTCCAGGATCAGGCCCTGGGCTGAAGGCAGTACTAAACCGCTGAGCCACCTGGACTGCCCACGAATCTAAGTTTTTCTGATCACCATTTCCCTTTGCTAAAGCACAATAAGGCATTGAATTAAAGCACTGATTCTCCATGGGTTTCCATTTACCATAGTTTGGTCAGTAAGTATAGCCCAAGTGAAGGTCTTTCTTGGCTTCCACTGTACCTCCATTTTTTTACTCACCTCCATCCTCATCCCCAGCCTTGTTTACATGTGAGTGAGAGGAAAAAGAATAGGAGATGCAATCAAAGATGTAATAAGAAGTCTTTCCAAGAAAATACAAGTTTCAAGTTGGCTGGCATAGCTGCAGTATAAGAAAGATATAGGGAAGGGTATGGTGATATTCAGAAGTCTATACATGACTAATAGCTACCAGAAATCTTCAGAGGGACCACAAAATCAAGTTTGCTGTTTTAGGATGATCATTCTGACATCACTGGAAAGGATAAGATAGGGATGAGCATAAATTCCAAGTGTTCATACTTAGATTCGACAGGTATTTATATACGAGACAGTATTTTCCCTGTATTCATTTAATCCTTATCCTGCCTGCCACAATTCCGGATTCCAGCCATTCAATGAACAAACCCATGCAATGTTATGTCTCTTTCCTTTTGCTTATATTATTGCTATTTAAAAATGTACCTGAGGGATGTCTGGGTGGCTCAGTCAGTTAACTATCAGCCTCCAGCTCAGGTCATGATCCTAGGGTTCTGGGATCAAGCCCTGCATTGGGGTTCTTGCTCAGCAAGGCATCTGTTTCTCCTTCTCCCTCTGTCCCTCTGCCAGCTTGTGTGTATTCTCTCTCAAATACATTTTAAAAATGTACCGGAGATTTGTTTTAATCAGGTATAATAAGACACACAGACATGGAAATGACTGTCATGGTGGAAAAATTCATTCATAGTTCCCTAAAAACAGAAAGTATGGTATACCACATAGTGCCATATGGGGAAGCATCAGGGCCAATCAGGAAGTAGAGAGAGTGGGGAAGACATAGACAAGAACCTTTTTTGTTGTTTCTATGGGAAAGGCAAAACAAAGCAGGGTAAGAAAGCTTGGAATTGGCTAGTTTGAATAATTTTAGTGAGCTCTGGGATATGGGGGTCACCCCTATTTGTCTGGTACCTGGCCCTGGAGTGAGTAGGGCAAACGGACAATGACCTAGAATATAGGAACTAGAAAAAGAAGGTAGCTGGGGAGTCGAGGCTTGGGACTGGTTGGCTTGCATATAAAGGGTGAGCTGTTTGCTAACTGTAGGAATTAGCTAACACTAGAAGGGGCAGTCCCTTCCCAATGGTCAGCAAGGCCCCAGAGACCACGGTGTCCAGAATACAGAAAAGAAGGAAATACAGTTAATACAATTTCCTCAGCCACTCTTTCTTTACTATGAATGAAACAACTCATGATTCAAAGTTTGATTCAAATGTGTCTGCTTCTATCAAGTCCTTCCCAATCCCTGCAGTCAAAATTAATTGTTCTCCCCTTTTCGCTGCCAAAGTCTTTTGTTTAGAGTTCTTTTTAAGTACATACAACAGCTATGATCTAATAATACAGGTGTGTATGGGTTACTATCCCCCACTTTAAAAAATAGAAAATATATTTTGGGTAACAAATATTTATAGTAAGGACCTAAACAACATAATGTGACATGAAATCCACAAAAAGTGTTATTAAAGTTGCCCCAGAAAAAAATAATAAAGTAGCCCCAGAACAAGGAAGAATTACTGGGAGTTTCTTATCAACAAAACAAGATACTGAGTTTATACTTAGAGAAAGAATCAAGTTTATACCTGTAAGTCATAAATGGGAAAATGTAAGCAAATAATGACAGAGTCAGCAAAATGTCTAATTGAAAGTACAATGCCTATTTAGAAGTAAAAAACTTAATGAAAAAAAACTTAACTGAGTGAATTTTTCCAGTACTTAGACATCCAACTGTTGGCTTGACTGTTCTGTTTGCTTGTTAATTATTGAATTGGGAGATTTGGCATTATATAGGCACAATCTCACCTGTGGACCACACTATGCTTGAGATGTGATCAACTCTTAAAGCACTGAATTGAACATACTTAGTAAATTTGATTTAAAGAACTCTAAAAGAAGTTGTCTGGGTACTCAGTCGGTTAAGTGTCTGACTCTTGGTTTTGGCTCAGGTCATGATCTCAGGGCCCTGGGATCAGGCCTGGTGTTAGGCTCCATGCTCAGCGGGGAGTCTGCTTGAGGATTCTCTCTTTCTTCCTCCCTCTCCTCCTCTCAACCCCTTCTCAAAATAAATAATCTTTTTTTTTAATAATCTTTTTTTAAAAAGAACTCTAATAGTATTTACTAGCTGTGATTCTGGTCAAGGATTATAGCTATTTGTATACTACTGAATAAAGAACATTCCTTCATGTGGGAAACCTGTCCTCTTTGTTTTTTTTTTAAACTTGTCCTCTTTGATAACAAGGATTCAGAAGGCATGTACATAGAATATAGCCAACTAATGTGACACATGAGGAAGACATCTCCCTACCCAGAATTTGACCAGTGCTTTCTAATGAACCAATATATGACACAAATAAAATAGTAATAATAAGTCCCATTATACATCAATCTAGTCAGTTGTAAGGATAGAAACTTTCTGTAAATAAATATTTATTGGATGTTAAGTCAAACCCTATGTCTTACACATAGTTCTATATGAACTAAAAATTAATACCAGCAGTTTCTATTTATACTGCAGTTTTTAAATTTTACAATCATTTTCACAACCTATTATTTTCCTTTTCAGTTGGCTACACATAACGGTTTAGGATTTATGCCAATTAGCCATGGTCCATATGGATGTCTTGATGCGCTGTGTTTGTAAGTAGGTAGGAATCATGCATGATACACTGCAAGACATTTAATGCTAAATATGATCTGCCATTATAGCAATGGTTTCTTCTTGGGCAGAAGATAGGTAGGTGGATTCTTTATTCTTTCCTAATTCAAGGTGGTACAAAGGAGGCTATTGCCAGGGGACAGACTTAGCATGAGAACATGTGATAGAGAAACAAGAATCTATATGATGATTGGGGTTTTTTTTCATGGATTAAAAACACAAGTGATTCTTGGCCTGAAGGTGAGTCACAGATGGACAGGGCTCAGATGGCACATGAGGATACAGAAGTGAGTAAGATTCCCTAGTGAGAATTGAAAGTGCATCTTGGCAAAAGATGAATTTGTCCCCTATATAGTGGGGTCATTACACACAACCCTTGCCCATCCTTCCATCTGGTTTCTATGTCAAATAGCATTAATCCAGTTTTTAGTGGTCTGATTCTCAATCAGTCCAAACATAGCAAATATCCCAGACCTATACTGAAATATACACATATATGGTTCCATTTGTATGTAACTGGTTGAGAGTATATGAGAGGTAATGCTCACATCACTGAAATGAATAAGTGTGTGTAAAAAGAAATCTCATTCTTATAACTTTTCCCAATACCCTTATCATTTTATCTTGAACACTGAACTCTTATCGTTGAAAGAATTATGCACGTTAGTGAAATAATTACTGCATAAAATGGAGAAATTAAGAAGTGATTCAGTATTTAAAAAAATATGACTGTTGAATCACTGCTTAAAGGAACAATAGTTTACTTCCTTCAAAGGGAAAAACAACCCAGAATTTAATAGTGACCAGACTTTCTGTCCTATAGATTGAGAGTTGCTGTACAGCCATACTTAGCCAAGTAATAATATCAAGGTCATGTTACCATTATTACTCCTAGATCATTAAAAAAATGGAAGGTGATTAACCCAAAGTGATGTACCTTACTGAATTGTTTTCAGTCTCTGCTTATCTTTATGCTTCACTGTTGGATCAACTTAAAACGAGGCACAAATCCACTGAAAGTCTCCTTAGATATAGGCTTGTCCCAAAGAAATGAGAAGCTACTATAAAGTTAGCTTTATATGCGGATCAACCTGAAGGAGAAAATCAGCCCAAGATTTTGGATGTTTTATAAGTCATTTTGAAATTTTGGAGACAACCTAATAATTGCAAACTATTATTGAAGTATCACTTAATTGACTATAGGAAGTTGTTCTTTGGGGGCACCTGTGTGGCTCAGTCAGTTAAGTGTCTGCCTTCGGCTCAGAGTCCTGGGATCCAGCAGTGTTGGGCTCCCTGTTCTTCCTCTGCTCCTCCCCCTCCACTCGTGCTCTGTCTCTCATGCTCTCTCTCTCAAATAAATAAAATCTTTTTTTAAAAAAGAAAGTTGTTCTTTGATAGCATCCCAGTGACCTAAGCAAATTAACCCCCTCTCCTCACAAATTGTATCAGTTGCACTCAGAGACTAATATACTGGGGAAAATTGGCTAATAGAATGCATTATTTCACAATATGTGAACATACACAGGCTGCCAGAGATGAGCATTTGTGGAGTTCTTTTTGTATGTAAAGCCTTGAGCTAGTTGCCATGGGGTGACACATGAAGTAGAAAGCATACTTCCTCTTCTTGACATGTTCAGTCTCATTGAGTCAGAAGAATTCATATTCATGGGAAAAAGTGACTTTGGAATTAATATCTAACAAAATATTAATAAGCAGGAAAGAAATGGTCCACAATGAGAAGGAAAATAGCAAGACATAAAGTAAGGAATGCTCAAGAGTGACTCAGCTTTTATTGAGTCTTTGGTACCTGTACAGGAACTAAACCCTGAGTGGTGTTATACTAGAGTTCCATCAATACTTTTGAGCAAATGGAAAGAAACAGCAGAAAGCTATGCTGGCAGTCCTTCAAATGAAAATATGCTCACTGATGACATGGTCCACCTCATATCTAATGTGAACAGATTGTGGAAGGTCAGAGGAAAATAAAAAGGATGCACAGAGATAGAACCAGCTAGAGACCTTAATTAAAGCAATCCCACTTGGCTGTTAAAAAGAAAAGAAAGAAGCTGCCTCAAAGAAAAAAAATGTTTCTATAATAAGGATTCCTTTAAAAAATAACAACTTTACCAAGAATGTAATATAACATTAGCCTAATCGCATAGAACTTTGACATACAACAGTATATCCTTAACAGCAGTTTTACTGAGAAACATGCTGATTTTTTTTTTTTGCTCACCAAATACAAATAATCACAAGCATAATGTTTTTCTAGAGTTAGTACTGTGTTAAATAAATGCACTTGGTCAGTCATTTTCCCTTGTTAGCGTCATACTTCTGAACAGAGACAATTGAGAATGGATGTAATTACAAACTATTCACATAGACTAGCTCTACAGAACTATTTTTAAGCATTCATATTTCAATCAATAGTGCAGAAGGGAACTATGGTAGAAATATTTTCTATTCTGACTATATTTGCATATTTGTGTCAGTTGCTTGATTCAAACCAATTAGACTACAGTTATCTATGAAAGCCATATGGTGCACAAATAAAGCACACAAGACCAGTTAAACATCAAAAGTGTATCATTTGCATAGTTAGAAAGGAACACTGACAAGGAATATATTTATTATTCAAGGACTATACTACCTAATAGAAAGTACAATCTTTATATTTTAAATCTATATGTACTGAAGCAAATGATTACTCTTCAAATATTTGTCAGTGTTGTACTAACTTGGGGCAAAGAGCATAGAAAATGAGTGATGCGAGGAACACGATTCAAACAACTGTTTAAATAAGCTTGTGTAAATTGTGTTTTTCATAAGTAAATCAATGACAGAATGACCTTCTAACATTCTACTGGAATTTCTGATTTAAACTTTTCTAGTAATGGGATCCCTGGGTGGCGCAGCGGTTTGGCGCCTGCCTTTGGCCCAGGGCGCGATCCTGGAGACCTGGGATCGAATCCCACGTCGGGCTCCTGGTGCATGGAGCCTGCCTCTCTCTGCCTGTGTCTCTGCCTCTCTCTCTCTCTCTGTGAGACTATCATAAATAAATAAAAATTTTAAAAAATGTTAAAAAAAATAAACTTTTCTAGTAGGACTATTCTTATCAACACTTAAGGATATAATTGTCACTAATTTATTTAATTATTCTTAGGACATTTTTCTTCTTAAAAAAGTCTGATCTAAAATAAACATATAAAATATAACTTTATTTTAGTGGACTGTTTTTTTAAAAAAGCAAAACAAAAACACACAATTATGTTTAGGTCATCTGAGGCCAATGGAGACTGTGGCAGAATGATAGCCACCGAAGATGTCTATGTCTCAATCCTCAAAACTTGTGACTATAGGGATCCCTGGGTGGCGCAGCGTTTTGGCTCCCGCCTTTGGCCCAGGGCGCGATCCTGAAGACTCGGGATCGAATCCCACGTCGGGCTCCCGGTGCATGGAGCCTGCTTCTCCCTCTGCCTGTGTCTCTGCCTCTCTCTCTCTCTCTCTCTGTGACTATCATAAATAAATAAAAAAATTAAAAAAAACTTGTGACTATATTAATTTACATGGTAAAAGAGACTGCAGATGTGATTAAGGTTCAGGGTCTCAAAATGGGGAAATTAACCTGGATTATGTGGGTGGGCCCAACATAATCACTAGGCTCCTTTTAAGAGAGAGACTGTAGTCCCTAGAGTACAGAGTAGGAGATGGGGTGATAGAAGCAGAGAAGTGTGTGTGTGTATGCGGTGAAGGGAGAGATGGAGGAAGAGAAGGAGAGGGAAGGAGAGAGAAAGAGGAAGCGGGAGGAGTTGAGAGAGGGAGAGGGAAAGAGAGAGATTTAAAGATGTTCTCCTGCTGTCTTTGAATATAGAGGAAAGGGCCATGAGTCAAGGAATGGGCAGCCTCTAGTAGCTAGAAAAGGCAAGGAAATTAATTCTCCCCTTAAACCCCCAGAAGGAACACAGCCCTGTAGATTCATTTTAAAATTATGAGCTCCTTAACTGTAAGATAATAAATTTGTGTTATTTTAAGCCAGTAAGTTTGCATCAATGGGAACTAATATAGAATCTCTTCCCATGAAAGTTTTAAACTACCACTTAAAACTTTTCTTGCCTCTTCAAATTGTGCCCTTTTCAACAGACACATCATCAGGGGAGTGGCTTGGTCACTTACACAACACTTTCACCTTGGGATATCCAATACATCTATATGTCTTCTGGTCCTACTGAGATAGTCACTCATATTTTTTCAAATAACTCTCCTTAATTTTTAATGTGTGTCATGATATACTGGACACAAAAAATATCAAGACATTATTATTTTCCAATATTTCAGAATTTCATTTTGCTTATGCCATAGTATGAGACCGATCACCTTACATGCATGTGCCTCGTTCAAGTTTGCTCGTTACAATATGCATGTATAATCAGACTTGTAAATTTGAATGTGAGCTAGCTTTGAGTGGACTTATATTTGGAGTTAAATTAGTCCTTTAAAATATGGTTCTTCAATAACTGATGATAAATGTTCAAACAGTATTCTCCATCTCCCACAGTGTGGAGCACATAGCAGAACTCATTAAATATTGGTTATAAATAATCAATGAAGTAATCTTGGAAACACAAATGGAAGAATTTGAAAAATCAAGGCATAGCCTCTTCGGAACCATTTGGTGATCAAACTGCTCGTAAAATGTAAATAATACTTTTTTTTTTAATGTAAATAATACTTTAAAAAAAGCCAACAGACATAATTTTTATCTTCAGTTATACCATATTAATTTATAGAAAAGCTCTTCTATTATTCCCAAATTCATATAAACTTTAATCTTTCCATGTACTATTTGTATAAATCATGCTCACTAGCATTCTTGATGGATTTGGTTTTGGGGATTGAGCTCTGTCTTTATAAGATTGATTAGTGTCAACGTTCTTCCAATATTATTATGGGATGTCAAAGAATTAAGTCAGTCATCTGTCTTATCACCAAAAGGGGTGACACAAAGGCTGGATGCCACCGTGTCAACCATTTTGAAAAGGGATTTCTGAATTAGAAAGGAGGACAAATTAGAAATGGCCTTGTAGGTCCCTTCTAATCTTGGAGTCTATGATTCTACTCTCTAGCTTAAAGATGGCTATCCACATGTATTATAGCATAGTCAGCTTAGATTGCTTAGCTGTTGTCACTAATCACCATGGCTGAGCTATTTCTGTACCATCTTATCATCAGATTCATGTAGGCCTGGCCATGCAGGAGAAATATTCTCATCATGAGTATATTCAACTCAGAAGGGATTCCCTTCAATTTGCTCTTTAACTTTTGTAAGACAATTTCAAAATTATGAAATTACCTCAAGTGCTAGCAACAGGATATTTTCCTGGGCAGAATGAAGAAGATGCAAGAACACTGTCTTACAGTGGGAACTCAAATTCAGCATTACAAAACACTATGGAGGATGTAAATTGGGCTGTCATTCCCCTCTGGCCTCTATTCTTAGTCACAAGTACATTCCTTAAAGAACGTGTCATTTCATAGAAAATACATCATTCTATAATCACTGAATCAGAGAAAGTTAATGGACATTATTTTGGATCAAAACAATACAGCATTGCTCTCTCTTTTGTGCTGGAAGTTCTCAGTATAGTAATTATTTACAAAGAGGAGAGTAGTCCTTATTCAAGGAAAAGATACTATTGTACTATTGTACAAAGATACTATTGTACTATTGTCCTCATTTGTGGTCAAGTGTAGAGGGCAATGTAGGAAGAAGCCATAACCGAAGGCTGTCCTGTGTCTGAATCCAAAACAGTTTCATATGTCTTTGAGTTTTACAATCTTGATATAATTTATTTTTCTTCAGTATAGAACTGTCAAAAATATGTATTAGTGTAATTAATTGAGAAATACTTAGGTACCAAAGCCCTAAGTATTTTTCAATTAATTACACTAATACAGCAAAAACCTGGGTTTTGTTAATACCCTATAATTTCCCCCCTCAAGGTTGAGGGTTTTGCCTCAAAAAAGGTTCTATTTCTCACTGGAAAGCAAATAAAAACAAATTCAAAGCAAACATAACCGGGACCTCTTTAGGATTATTTAAACACTGAGACATTATTCACTAAAATCCCTTCTAACTCCAACCACCTGTGTGTATGGGGAAGTTATCAGTTAAATGTCTGGTTTGCTTTAATGCATTATTTATGTTATATCATATTAATTAGTAACATGATTATTAGGATGCCCAAGTGCCATGTTGTTTTACATTGTTCATGCAGCTTTATTTTATCTTTCATCACTGACCCAGACTTACATATATGTCACATATTAATATTAAATGTACTTATTAGCTTTGTAATGGGAACTTTTCCCATGCAAATTCAAATTGAAATAGCCACTCAGAGATAAAGAAGGAACAAGAGTCTAAGAGGTTCTTAATCCATTAGCCATTTCTCTCTAGGCTAAAGAAGGTCTGAGAACCCATATCCTGCCAGTATTGTATAATTGGCAGACATGGAAGCTAGCAGGTTTGGCCAGGTCTGATTGAGAAAGTCATGGTTAAAAAAAAGAAAAAAAAAAAAGAGAGAAAGTCATGGTTGAGGAAAAAATTTGTGACTTCACATTCTTCTATTCAGTTCGAAAGAAGGAGCTGCCAGGATTGCTAACAACTATTTTACATATGAATATAGATTTTCAATTGACTTCCATTTCAATAATTTATTATACACATTCCCATGTAATCAGGTACACAAATTGGTAAGTAGCGGAATTAGTATTTGAACAGAAGACTTTCCAATTTAAAATCTCCTGGTATACACAAAACAGCACACGGCCCATCTAGGGCCAGTTCAAGTTTTTAGCTTTCTTCTAGTTTGCATAGAGCAAGATTCACCTTTTGGTGTGTGAGTTTTGACAAATGCGTAGAGCCATGTCAGCACCACCACAGACATAGGGGAAAGGCTCTACAGCTCCCCTCAAATCCCGTCAAGATGCCTCTTTGGAAAGAAACCTTTCTCTGAACCTAATCATGGCAAAAAGAAAGAGAGAAACAGAAAAAGGCAAGAAGAAGGGAGGGGAGGGTAAAGGGAGGGGGGAAGGAAGATCCTACTCCATTCCTCAGTTCACAGGTGAATCTTTCCCTTTGTCCTCTGGCCACCAAGAGACTTTTCTAGGAGTTTTCTCTCTGAGGATTTCTAGGACTTGGGACAAAGCCAGGAGATCAAAGAGGAAAACAGCAAACTATCAAAAAACAAAACAAATAAAAAGCCCACAAAAACAGGAAAAACCCCATGGAGCTTGTGCTCCACATTTTGAATTCCCTCTCCAGACAGCCCAGTTACCATACTTTTCAAAGTCCTCGGGTAGTTGCTTTTTATATTCAGCCCAGACTTTTTTTTTTTTTTTTAGTGGTAATCAGTGGGAGAGGGGGGCTGTAATAGGCTTGAGAAGCATGAGAAGTTCAGTTTGAATTTAAGAAGGGAACACGGAATCTTTGGTGGAATAGTTCAACTGCAAAGGGCAAAATTAGCGCTACTACCGCTTTGCCTAGATTAGCACAAGGAGATGCTCCGTGAGCAATACTTAAGGTAACGTGGATATAAGCCTGAGCAGGTTAACCTTTATCCTGCAGCTGAATTTTAACAAGGATTATAAAGCTAAGATTAGTTTTGACACATCTTGCCAGTAATGAATGAAAGATATCTTGGATTTGTCACTTCTGAGGTAGGAAGTTCAATGAATTAAAAAACCAGGTTTCTAGCATATGCATGAGAGGTAGGATATCCTCAGGATGCCTAAGACTCCTGTTGTTCCATCCTGAACTAAAAGTTTTGGTCTACTCAATTATTTCCGCAGATTAATTTGTTATCTCTATAACCATACCTTTTTAATATCCTACCAAAAAGAAAACTGAACTTCAGGGGATATGATTGCCCTCTAGTGGGGGCCACCCAAACTGCAGCCCACAATTACCAGTGTCTCCAGGAAGCTCGGAGGAAGAGCCTGGCAACATCAACTACAGTGTTAACATCAAGAACTCTATTTGTGCTTATCCTAAAGACACAGAATTTTGCTGGATGTTTCATTTGCTATGGTCCATTCTTTGTGCTATAAATAGTGGCTTTCTTCAAAGTTCCTACTTTCAAATAGCAAGCACTGGTATATTTACAATAAGAAAATAGAGGTTAGAGAGGCAACTGGAGGCAGAGGGGTGGTAGGGCCGGACAGGGGGCTGGCCACCAGCTGTGCTCTGCTGGGGAGCAGGAGCCAAGAAGGAATTCCTAGCTAGTGTGGGGTCTTGGGCCTCTGGGGCCACTGACAACAAGTTCAAGCCATGGATCTGGTAAAGAGTCATCTGATGTATGCAGTCGGAGAGGAGGTGGAGATGCTGAAGGAGCAGATGGGAGAGCTGGTAGGAAACAGCCTCTTGAAGACCCTGGCGAGTCTGGAGCAGCTGGAGAAGTTCCAGGCCCACCTGAGCCTTGAAGAGTCAGTTCCTAAAAGCCCATGAGTGCCTGAGACCCCTGGTAGTTTTACAGTGTAAGTGGGGTGAGGGGAGCAGAGCCACTAAACTTGGTCTACCTAGTTCTTTCCAGGTTTTGGGTTCCCCAGGTATCATCTCACGTGGAGACCTTTACACGTAGCATAGCTGGTGCCAAGAGATGCCCCCAGGATGTGGCCACCTGGGCCCACATCCATGACAGACCCCTGACAAAGGGCAGGTCCCTGGAGGCTGTGCCCTGGTGGCTGCCAGGGCCTGGGCAACTTAGCTGCAACTGGCAAGGAGGAAAGGTAGTGTGAGATGTGATGCCAGTTTACTCCAGAAACTGTAAGGGGTCTGGTTTTCATTTCCATGGACACGTTCAGCAGCTTTGCCTGACAACCACTGTTCCTATGAGGAAGGTGCTTGTGGTTCAAGCGGAGGCAACCTCTCTCCCCTCCCCTGCATGGCCAAGGCAGGGCCATGGATAGAAAAGATGGAGCCAAGTCAGCCTTCTGTTGGTTAATACGGTCTAATGCATGGCTTTATGCACAGCCCAGTGTGGGATTACAGCTTTGGGATGACTGCTTACAAAGTCCTGCTTGGTTAGTACCGGCAGAGATTTTCTCTACAGCCACACACACGTATATAAGCCCATAGGGCTAGATCTGTAACTTAGGGTAGTGATGTATACACACACACACACACGTCTGTGTTGAAGGGCCTAACAGGCTTTGGGTGTATCAACCGGTCTCTTATCTCTTGCAGCTAATTCTTCGACTGTGTTCATTAACCAAGTTGATGCGGTTTGTCCTTTCTGTTAAGTAAGACAAAAGAGTAAACGCAGGGAGGAGGCCAGCCTCTAACTGTGGCTACTGATGCCTTGCTGCTGCAACCTTTGCCCCATCTGTCCCCTGAAGACGTGTGAGGTCCCCTTTGGAATGCCAGACCAACTGCTCACTGGTGCTGACTACATAGAATGGGGTTGAGAGATCAGCTGGGACTGCACATTGTCATTCAAAAGTTTTTGTTTTCATGTTGGTGGAAAACTTTCAAGTGAACAGAATGATTGGCTTGCTGGTGTATCCTGATGGACAAGGGGATGGCTTTGACCCGGCGGTGCCTGGGTAATGTGCTCAGGGAGCCTGTCTCTAGAGGGTTCTGTGGCAGTGATCGCTTTCCACTTTCTGACACCTTAGCCTGATGTGTGTCTCCAGGAATTGGATTTTGATTTTTCAAATGTAGCTTGAAATTTCAATAAACTTTGCTCTTTTTTTTCCTAAAAACAAAAACAAAACGAAAAAAAAAATAGGAGTCTAAAGAACTCAGAAAGTATTCTGAAAGTTTCTCCAAAGGCTGGAACTCTGGTTAGTGTCTTTCCTTCCCAAAACATCAAGATGTATTACTTTACTTCATATTTATGTTGAACTTGATAATTAGCTGTATTTTGTTATTTAAGTTAACTCAAAAAATATTTTTTGAGAGCCTGAAATATTCCATGAAGATAAAAGGAATCATGCATCAATTATATATGTGACATTATAAAATATTAAGTATTATAAAGTATAAAGTGGCAATTATATATGTGACTGTGCCTAATAACAACTTTGAAAAACATGGAGAAAAAACCAACAAAGTTAAAAAGAGAAATAGACAAATTCACAAAGATAGTTTAAGATTCTTCACTAATTGGTAGAACAACTGGAAGAAGAAAGAGCTGGGGATGTAACTAAAATATCTGTTCACAGATAATATTCTTTGAGGATGGAACACCACCTTCTAGGTCAAAGTATATAGACTGAGTCAGAGACCTTTATTGAACACTGTGTCCCTGTGTTCGATAAAGAGGTCCCCCGTAATACCTCTCACGATGTGTCATGCCCTAATCACCAGAACCTGTGTTATGTTATGTGGCAAAAGGGGTATTGCAGATATGACTAAGGATCTTAAGATGGGGACGTTATGCTAGGTTATCCGGGTGGGCCCTAAATGTAATCACAAGTGTGCTTATAAGAGGAAGGCAGAGGGAGATTTGACTACCAATAAAAGCAATAAAGCCTATATGATTAAAAAAATAAAAAGCCTATATGATGACAGTAGTGGAGACTGGAGTGATGTACTTTGACAATGGAGGAAGAAGCAACAAGCCAATGGACAAAGGAGGCCATAGAAGCTGAAAAAGGCAAGGAAATAGAGCCTCCATAAGGGAACAGCTCCATCAACACCTTGACTTTGGCCAAGTGAAATCGATTTCAGACTTATGATTCCCAGTACTATGTATTAGGGAATAAACTGGTTTTCTTTTAAGCTTCTGAGTGTATGGTAACTTGTTACACGAATAGTAGGGCACTAATATAATCTACAACAGTAAGAAGACATGGGTCTGGGGGGAAAAAGGGGATGGTATCAGGAGTAACACTAATGATCATCACTCCTAATAACTAAGGGAGACTAAAGAGATATGTCAACTTAATTCAATGCCTGAATTTTTTTTAAGATTTATTTAAATTTGAGGGAGACAGAGAGAGAGAGACAGAGGGAGAGGGAAAAATAATCCCAAGCAGACTCCGCACTGAGCACAGAGCCTGACTAGGGGCTCAATTCCATGACCCCGAGATCATGACCTGAGCCAAAACCAAGAGTTGGATGGCCAAATGACTGCGTCACCCAGGTGCCCCTACCTGATTCTTTTTAAAATATCATTAGTTTATTTTATTGTTTTCCAGCTTTATTGAGACATAACTGACCTATAACATTGTGTAAGTTTAAGATATGTAATAATTTGATATTTTTATATTGTAAAATGATTACTACAGTAAGGTTAATTAACATCTCCATAATCATGTTTACTTATTTCTTTTGGGGGTGAGAGCATTTCAAATCTACTCTCTCAGCAACTTTCAAGTATATAGTACAATATTGTAGTTCAATATTGTTGACTATAGTCACCACATTGTACACCAATCCCCAGAACTTATATTCATCTTATAACTGGAAGTTTGTGCCCTTTGACTGATAGCTTCCCATTTTCCCAACCTCCTGCAACCACTATTCTGTTTCTGTGAGTTAGATTACTTTTAGATTCCATATATAAAATCATACACTATTTTTCTTTCTCTGACTTATCACACTTAGGAAGTACCCTCTAGCTCCCGCCACAATGTCGCAAAAGCCAGAATTAAACATTCCAATGCTTGTCAAATATTGATCTCATTCAATCCTAAAGTATGATCTTCTGATGTACTGTAGAATCTGATTTGTTAGTATTCTGTTTAAATTTTTGCACTTAGGGCAGCCCTGGTGGCTCAGCGGTTTAGTGCCTGCCTGCAGCCCAGGGCATGGTCCTGGAGTCCTGGGATCGAGTCCTACATTGGGTTCCCTGCACGGAGCCTGCTTCTCCCTTTGCCTGTGTCTCTGCCTCTCTCTCTGTGTGTCTCATGAATAAATAAATAAAATCTTAAGAAAAAAATTTTTTCACTTATATTCATCAGCTATATTTCCCTGTAGTTTTCTACTTATTGTAGTGTCCTTTTTTTAAAAGATTATTTATTTATTTATTCATAGAGATGCAGAGAGAGAGAGAGAGAGAGAGAGAGAGAGAGGGGCAGAGACACAGGCAGAGGGAGAAGGAGGCTCCATGCAGAGAGCTTGACGTGGGACTCGATCCCGGGACTCCAGGATCATGCCCTGGGCTGCAGGCAGTGCTAAACTGCTGCGCCACCGGGGCTGCCCTATTGTAGTGTCCTTTGGTGGCTTTGGTATCAGGGTAATTCTTGGTCCTGTAAAATGAATTTGGAAGTGTTCCCTCCTCTTCCATATTTTGGAAGCGTATGAGAAGGATTGGCATTCATTCTTTTTAAATATTTGGTATAATTCATCCGGTCCTGGGTTGTCTTTGTTGGGACATTTTTGACTACTGATTCAATTTCCTTACTCATGATTGGTTTATTCAGTTTCAATTCCAATTCCTTCATGATCCAGTCCTTTTCTTTCTTCTTTCTTTCTTTCTTTCTTTCTTTCTTTCTTTCTTTCTTTCTTTCTTTTTTTTTTTTTTTGAGTTCAGAACACTCACCACCCCTATGCTGTGAGTGATTGGGGTTTGTTTTATTTTTTGTAATTTTTTTATTGGAGTTCGATTTGCCAACATATAGTATAACAGTAGGTGGTATGTTTCTAGGGCTTTTTCATTCTTCTAGGTTATCCAGTTTTTTGGGTGTATTATTGTTCATAGTAGTCTCTTATGATCCTATGTATTTCTGTATGATCAGTTGTAATGTCTCTTCTTTCATTTCTTATTTTGAAGTCCTTTCTCTTTTTTTCTTAGCTAGTCTACCTAAAGGCTTATCAATTTTATTTATATATTTTTTAAAAAACTGCTTTTGGTTATTTTTTTCTATTGATTTTCTAAGTCTCCATTTCATTCATTCCTGCTCTTATCTTTGTTATCTTTATTTTGTGACCTAATGTGGTCTCTCTTGGAGAAAAGCTCTGCCTGTGCTTGAGAATAACATGTATTCTGCTGGCATTATATAGGCATTCTGTACATGTCTTTTAGGTCCATTTGGTCTAAACTGTAGTTCAAATCCAAAATTTTCTTGTTGATTTTCTGTCTATCCATTGCTGCAAGTGGGATATCAACCCCTGCCCCCAACTATCACAGCATTGTCTATTTCTCCCTTCAGATCTGTTGGTATTTACTTAATATAGTTAGGTGCTTTCATTTTGGGTGCATATATATTTATGATTGCTATATCTTCTTGATGAATTAATGCCTTTATCATACAATGACCTTCTTTGTCTCTTGTTACAGCTTTTGGCTTAGAATCTAGATGTTTGATATAAGTATAGCTACTTCTGCTCTCTTTTGGTTTCCACTTTCATGGAACAGATTTTTCCATTCCTTCAATTTGAGTTATGTGTGTCCTTAAAAGCTGCACTGACTCTCTTACAGGCAGCATATAATTTGGTCTTGTTTTTTCTACATCCAGCCACTCTTTGTCTTTTAAGTGGAGAATTTAATCAATGTATATCGAGGGCAATTATTGATAGGTATGGACTTACTAGTGCCATCTTATTGTGTTCTGGTTTATTTGTAGTTCCTTTCTCTCTGTTGCTGCCTTTCCCTCATTTTGATGATTTTCTGTAATGCAATACTTTCATTCTTGTCTCTTCATCTATTGTATCTACTGTGGATATTCACTTTGTTGTTTCCATGAGGCTCACATAAAACATCTTATACACCTAACAGTTTATTGTAAGGTGATAACTTCTAAACTTTGATCTCATATGAAAATTCTACTTTTTTACTCCTTCCTACCTCTGTGGTTATGTGTTACAATTTACACTTTTATATGGTGCATTTATCAACAAGTTATTGTAGCTATAGTTATTTTGTAATACTTTCATCCTTTACCTTTTATACTAGAGTTAAGAGATAAACACCACCATATTACAGCATTATTCTAAATTTGACAATATACTTATCTTCACCAGGAGTTGTATATTTTCATATACTTACATGTTATTAGCATTCCTTAATTTTTGCTATAAAAATTATTTTCAGTATTTTTTTTTTTTTTGGTAAGCAGGTATAGTGTTAATAAACTCCCTCAGGTTTTGTTTGGGAAGCGTTTTTCTCCTCCATTTCTAACCGACAATTTTGTCAGAGTATTCTTAGGTAGCAGTGTTTTTTCTTTCATCACATTGTATATATCATCCTACTCTCTCCTGGACTATACTATTTCCATAAGTAATCTGCTGATAGCCTTATTGAGATTCCTTTTTAAGCTACAAAATTTTTTCTTATTGCTTTTCAGATTCCCTCTTTGTCTTTCATTTTTGAGTTTTCTTATAATACATCTTGAAGACTTTTTAAATTTGAGTTTGGTGACTTATAAGGTTTATGAACTTGAATATCCAAACTTCTCACTCGATTAGGGATGTTCTCAGACATTATTTTCTTAAATTAACTTTCTGATCATTTCTCCCTCTTTCTCCTTCTAGAAATCCAAAATTCACAAATTGGTTATTTTGATGGTATCCCACAAATCAAGTAAGATTTCTTCACTTTTTTCCAATTATTAAAAATTTTATTTTCCTCTCTTATATAGTCTCAAAGCTCCTGTCTTCTTATTTATATGTTCTTTTTTTCTGTGGATTTATTCTGATGTCGATGTTCTCTAGTACATTGTTTTCCATTGAAAACATTGAATTCTTCAGCTCCAGAACTTCTGTATGGTTATTTTTTTATGATTTATTTCTCTTTGTTAAACTTCCTCAGTTTGCTTAGTATTGTTCTTTAAAAAAAACCGATTTTATTTATTTATTCATGAGAGACACACACACACACAGAGGGAGAAGCAGGCTCTATGCAGGGGGCCCAATGTGGGACTCAAACCCAGGAATCCGGAATCTGGGATCATGCCCTGAGCCAAAGGCAGATGCTCAACCACTGAGCCACCCAGGCATCCCTGCCTTGTATTGTTCTTGCCACACCTCACTGAAAGTCATTCTTTATTTTCTGACCTTCATTAAGTATCTTGAATTCTTTTTTTAAAGAATTTATTTATTTATTCATGAGAGATACAGACAGGGAGGCAGAGACATAGGCAAAGGGAGAAGCAGGCTCCCTGTGGGGAGCCTGATGTGGGACTTGATCCTGATGGGATCAAGGGCCCTGGGATCATGACCTGAGCCAAAGGCAGACGCTCAATCACTGAGCCACCCAGGAGTCCCTTGAATTCTTTTTCAGATAAATACAAGGCCTATGGAATTGGTTACTAGAAGATTATTGTGAACCTTTGGTGGTCTTGTATTTCCTTGATTTTTCAAGTTCTTGGAAATATTTCACATTTGAAGTAGCAGCCATCATTCCCGGTCTTTACTAACTGCCCTGAGAAGAGAAGAGATACTCATTTCTATACACCATAATGAAGCAGCAGAAAAAGATATTAAGGAATAATTCTCATTTACAAATGTACCAAAAACAATAAGATGCCTGGGAATAAACCTAACCAAAAAGGTAAAAGTTTTGAAATCATGGATTGGAAGAACAAACATTGATAAAATGTCTGTATTACCCAAAGCCATCTATACATTTAGTGCAATCTCTCTACCACCAGCATTTTTCATAGAGCTAGAATAAACAATCCTAAAATTTGTATGGAACCACAAAAGACCCTGAAGAGCCAAAGCAACCTTGATTAAGAAAAACAAAGCTGGAGGCTTCAAAATTCCAGATTCCAAACTATATTACAAAGCTGTAGTCATCAAGACAGTATAGTACTGGCACAAAAACAAATACATAGATCAAGGGAACAAAAGTGAAAACCCTGAAATGGGCCCACAGCTATATAGCCAACTAATCAAAAGCAGGAGAATATCCAATGGAAAAAGTCTCTTCAACAAATGGTGCTGGGAAAACTGGACAGCAACACACCGAAGAATGAAACTGGACAACTTTCTTACATCATACACAAAAATAAATTCAAAATGGATGAAAGGCCTAAATGTGAGACCAGAAAGCATCAAAATCTTAGAGTAAAATACAGGTAGCAACCTCTGGGACCTCAGTCAGAGCAGCTTCTTGGTAGACACGTCTCCAGGGGCAAGGGAAACAAAAGCAAAAATAACTAACTATTGGACTTCATCAAGATAAATACCTTTTGCACAGCAAAAGAAACAGTCAACAACAGTAAAAGACAACCTACGGAATTGGAGAATATATTTGCAAAAGACATATCAGATAAAGTATTAGTACCTAAAATCTATAAAGAACTTATCAAACTCAACACCCAAAGAACAAATAACCCAGTTAAGAGATGGGCTGAAGATATGAATAGACACTTTTCAAAGAAGACATACAGATGGCCAACAGACACGTGAAAAGATTTTGACATCACTCATCATCAAGGAAATACAAATCCAAGCCATGTTGAGATACCACCTCACACCTGTCAGAATGGCTAAAATTAAGAACATAAGAAACAGCAGGTGTTGGAGAGGATGTGGAAAAAGGGGAGCCCTCTTGCACTGTTGGTGGGAATGCAAATTGGTGCAGCCACTGGAGAAAACAGTATGAAGTTTCCTCAAAAAGTTAAAAATAGAACTACCCTATGATTCCGCAATTGCACTACTAGGTATTTACCCAAAAGATACAAAAAATACATATTTGAAGGGGTACATGCACTTAATTGTGATGAGTCCTGGGTGTCGTATGTAAGTGATGAACCACTGAATTCTCCAGAAACTAATATTGTAATGTATGTTAACTAACTAGAATTAAAAATAATAGAGGGAGGTAGGGAGAGAGAGAGAGAGAGAGAGAGAGAGAGAGAGACCAAGACCCTGTCAGCTGTGCTAGAGATTCTGAGGCTTTCTCAGGCTTATGGATACATCTGAGCCATACTTCCTTCCCCCTCTTGTGGCAGAGTTCTTCAGCTTGTGTCTTTTGATCCTGCAATGTACCAGTCCAAGCACTAACAGCCTCCCTTTGGTTTCTCAAGAGTGGAACTACAGAGCAAGCTTGTGGTCTCTCCTTGGCATCCATATTTGGTCTGGCTTTCTGTGTATGCCTACTAGCCATCTGCCGAAGTTCATTTTTGCCTCCACTGAGAGTATGCACAAGGATGTGGGGGTGCATGTATGAGGCATGCTAAGCACTGGGTGTGTCCATGGGCCAGGTGGGGGGATTTGCAGGCGAGGTGTCCCCAGTAACTTGTGGGTAAGCTTCTTGATGGAGTCCATGATGCAGTTAGTAGGATCTTCATCCCCTTGCCACCATTCACCAGCCTCCTCCCACCCTACCTGCCCCCCCCACCCCCGCATCACGTAGCTCACGACTCAGTTCAACTCTCTAATGCATTCAAACTCTTTTTTCCCTTCCAATGGTGTGCTGGACTTTCTCCACTGGAAACCTGGACTTCCACAAAACTCTCTCATCCGTGGGTGATTATCTAAGACAGTATTCTCCAGGGGCTCCCATAATGCAGCCAAGAGAAGCTGGAGCTGGTTCATGGGTCACTGCAGAGTCCACAGCTAGGACTGAGGTCTGTATGCTATTACCCAATGCCCAGGCAGGCAAGACTCCTCTAGGGTTCCTTGGCATATGGCCCTGGATCCCACAGATTTCACAAAGGCACTTCTATCAATGGAAGCATGCTAGATTGTTGTTGTTAGGGAGAGACAAGATGAAGGACATCTTATTCAGCCATATTGCTGATTTACAATGCCTGATTCTTGACTGTCTCATGCACTAGAAGATAAACCCCTATAAATGGTATTAGAGAGACATCTGACATTTGAATTCTTCTGTGAAGTAGATAATAATATATCAGTGTTAAATGTCCTTATCTTGATAACTCTAGTGTGGTTACGGTAGTTAAGTAAGAGATGTCTTAGGGAAAAGACACCTAAATACTTAGAGGTAATTGAGCATGTGTTTATTTTTACATGATAGGATGCAGGAAGAGTGAAAGATTGAGAGAGGGAATGAGACAGAGAGTGTGAAAGTGATGGAATAAATGGCAAACAACTGGAGAATCTGGGTAAAGCATATTCAGGATTTCTTGTACTATTCCTGTAACTTTTCTGCAAATTTGAAATTCCATAAAAATAAAGTAGATAGTGCACCTGGTGGTCCCATGGATTTGTCTCTTGCTTCAGAACTGCTGGAATAGAACAGACCCAGGGACTCCCCTTCTTCCAGATTCCAGCCATCCTCTAACCATCTCACTAGTCACTACTTCTAGGGCCACCCTCTTGTCTATCCTCTGCTTCTGGGACCAGCCAATATTGTTTTATTGTGGTCAGTTTGTTATTATCAACCATGAGCTCCAGGACTTATAAGAATTATTCCACCAAGGTGGAGGCTGCTATCAACTTCATGGTCAATGTGCATCCTATATCTATCACTTGCTGGGCTTCTATTTAGAAGGAAACCACATGGCCATAGAGAGCGTGGGCCACTTCTTCTGTGAGATGGCCCAGGAAAATACAAGCGTACTGTGTGTCTCTTGAAGATACAAAACCAATGTAGCAACTATGCCCTCTTCCAGGATGGGCAGAAGCTCTCCCAAGATGAGTGAGGTGGCAACCTGAATGAAAGCTGCCATGGCCCTGGAGAAGGACATGAACCAGGCTCTTTCGGGTTTGTACATCCTGAGTTCTGCCCTCATCTTTGTGACCTCCTGGAGAATGATTGCCTAGATGAGTAGGTGATACTCATCAACAAGATGAGTGACCACCTGACTAAAATTGATGGATTAGCTAGTTCCCAAGCTAGGAGCTCTCCAAGGGTACAGCGAGGAGCCCTTGGAGCCCAGCAGCCTTTGACAGGCCCCTCTCACCCCCCTGGTATCAGAGATTCTGGCTAAGTCTCTCTCTCCACCCACCAGGTAGCTATCAACCACTCTGGATCACTGTCCCAGGCCATGGGTCAAATGCATACAATAACACTTTTTGCAGCATAAAATAGAATACAATAAAGTAAAAGTAAAGTAAAATATTACCTCAGAAAATACATAGTGCTTTGAAAGCAGATAATAGCAAGCCCTAACCTAGTTTGTAGGATTAGGAACACTTCCTAGGGAATTATTCAAGATGTGGCCCCTTTGGGCCAGTCATTAGTCTTAGATGTCTGCAACCCTCCATTTGTGCTTCTAAAATATTTCCTCAATTATTCTCACTTTTGGAATTTTGGGAACTCTTGAGGTGTCAATGTACAAGGCATGGTTATAGCTGAATAAATGGAAGCAATTTATTTATTTTTTTTATTTTTTTATTGGAAGCAATTTAATGAAAGTAATATGACGCTATTTCTATGGAAGTAAAATTTTACCTGTAAGATTCCTACTAGGCCACATCTTAGTCAATATTTTTAAAAAGATAGGCTAGAATTAACATTTCATCTCTTGCTTGTTCTGACTTTCTGTGTCTGATAGGAGCTGTTCTCCTCACAGTATGGTAGAAGGTTAAAACTCATTCATAGATACAGAGATGGGCGGACAAAGCTTGCCTAAGCCTCAGAACCTAGAGACTTGAGAAAGTCTTCAGAGTCCTATCTTATGAGTGGTTTCTGATCCTGTTATTCACCAACTTCTTATAGTTTTTATCACTATATAATTCAAATACAGCTTCAGAAGTTGTGAAAGACAAAAGGAAACATGAAGTGATCCTTGGTTCCTCCCCAAAATGGGCAGTATAGTGAGAGCAACAGAAATGTATAAAAACACTGAAATATAAGGCAACCACAACTAAGGCAAATTGAGATTTCTATTATGAATTAGAGCTTACATGGGAGTCTACTTTGCTCATTTGTTTTCCAGAAAGAGATTCTAGACTGGCTGTGACTAATGACATGCTTTTAAGAGAGCGCAAGAACCACTTATAAGGGTATCACTGGAGCATTGTATTTTCTTTTTCTAAAAAACATATGTATGCATGTATGTATGCATGTATGTATTTATTTTAAAGTTTATTTTTAATAATCTCTACACCCAACGTGGAGCTTGAACTCATGACCCTGAGATCAAGAGTTGCATGCTCTTCCAACTGAGTCAGTCAGGCGCCCCAGAAGTATTTTATTTTCTATATCTACAATATTTACTATTCCATAGAAGGAGACGTTTGCAGTCTGAGATCATCTGAGAAGGGAAGGAAATTTGGAATAGTGTCAGCACCTGAAGAGAAACTAAAAATTATCTCCTGGGTTACTTTAACAATATTTTAATATTGTAGTAGTTTAAAGATTTATTTATTTATTTGAGAGAGAGGGAGGGAGGGAGGGAGAGAGAGAGAGAGAGAGAGAGAAAGAGAGAAAGAGCATGTGTGAGCGGGGAGGGGACAGAGGGAGAGGGAGAGAAGGAGACTCTCTGTTAAGTGAGTACGGAGCCCAACTCAAGGCTTGATCTCACAACCCTGAGATCATGACCTGAGCTGAAACCAAGAGTTGGACATTTAACCGACTAAGCCACCCAGGCACCCCTTATGTTGTAGTAGTTTAAATAATTTATGCTCTTTTTAAGGCCCTTCTTCAGAATATCAGCAAAAGAGTCAAAGCAAACATTTCAGAAATTATTAGTTCTCCCAAATTATAAGCAAAAACATAAATAATCTTCAAGAATATTGTGTCAGAAATATGATATGTTCTAAGATGAAATCCTAATAAAATATTTTAAATATTAAGGTGCTAAAATAAATTATATAAAAGAATCAGAAAATGCAAGCCAAGAGATATCCCATTCATTTTTTTGTAGCTTTTTAAAAAAAGATTTATTTATTTATTTATTTATTTATTTATTTATTTATGAGAGATACAGAGATAGAGGTAGAGACAGGCAGAGGGAGAAGCAGGCTCCCTATAGGAGCCCAATGCAGGACTCAATCCCAGAACTCCAGGATCACACCCTGAGGGGAAGGCAGATATTCAATGCTGAGCCACCCAGGCATCCCAAGCCACCCTGGAGTCCCTGCATTCAGCTTTAAATTAAATCTAAATAACTATGCCAGAGGCCTTAATAAATGATCCTATGTATTCATTAAAACAACACTGTGAGGTTGTAGCATATTTTCCATTATACAGATAAAGAAACTGATGCACAAAGTGGATGATAAATAACTTCTCAACATCACATAACATATAAAATTTATGTAGATATAGAGCCTCTTATGAAAATAATGTTTAGATAATAAAATAAATATCTCTTTCAGGTTTCTCACCAGGGAGATTGACTTTGCTTTTAGCCTCCAATTTTTACTTTAGAATAAACACAAAATTGAATATAATAGGAAGTGCCTATTTTTCCTACATACATATATACATATTTATTTATTTATATTTTATTTTTTTATTTATTTGAGATTGTAAGAGAGTGAGCGCCCAAGTAGGGGAAGGAGAGGCAGAAGCAGACTCCTCGCTGACTGGGGTTCCTCATGTGGGACTTGATCCTGGACCTTGAGATCACAACCTGAGCTGAAGGCAGATACTTAACCAACTGAGCCACCCAGGCGCCCGTACATTTATTTTTTAATGATGGCATTTTACTTACTCAATAAATGGCCTCTAACTTCTTTTTCACCTTTTCAGATATATTCTCAGAACTCCTCTGTTTTGAAAATTATTTTAAGTTTCTGAAATGATAAATTGTATTCTAGGTCATTGAAAGAGCTTTCAGACAAGGGTTTTAAGCCACTCTCCTTGATCATAAAGAAATCATGAAGAATGAAAGAAATGATGAAAAATTATGATAACCTAACCATGTTTTAGTTTTCATAAGGAATTAGTAAGAAAGCATATTCCCTAGACTACAGTCCAATTTATTTGACAGTAACACTAGACACATGTTTACCAAATTGTTAGAGAGATGTCTTGAGAGCATTTGGAAAGATATGTAGGAACACTAGTGGACACTTGCAATAAACCATGGCACAAAACTAATTTCCTTTGTTGGGAAGATCACTGCACTGGTGGACAAGGGGGTAGCTGCAAAGAAGAGAGTATAACTCTCATTATTAATATCCCTCATGCTGTACTACATCATTCTGTGTACTGCTGCCAAATGAAATGTCCAGTGTGAAATGATGAGAATTTGCATAATTCCAGTATTCATGAAAAATTGCGAAAGAAACACAGTATTAAAACTATACCCCAGGGGATCCCTGGGTGGCGCAGCGGTTTAGCGCCTGCCTTTGGCCCAGGGCGCGATCCTGGAGACCCGGGATCGAGTCCCACATCAGGCTCCCGGTGCATGGAGCCTGCTTCTCCCTCTGCCTGTGTCTCTGCCTGCCTCTCTCTCTCTCTCTCTCTCTCTCTCTCTCCTCTCTCCCCGTGACTATCATAAATAAATAAATTAAAAAAATAAAACTATACCCCAAATGAGAGACTGTCAACAGCAACTTCAAAGGAGTTCATTAGCTACAGCAATTGTTTTTCCTTTTTCTTTTCTTTTTTCTTTTTTTTTCTTTTTTTACTGTTCCTTTGCTCTATCTAGGTATAATACCAGTCAGCATTTATTTAACAAGTTTTTTAAAATTGTTTTTCAAGATAATTTAGGGATTTACTGACTCATGATACTGTGATAGGTTTTATCAGGAAAACTCTGCATCTATGTGATCTATAATTGCTTTTCAAACTGCCATAGCATTTCTAAATCAAGCCCTGGTTATTAATTAACATGTGGAAGTGGGAAGATATCATTATTCTCTCTGTATCCAAATTGTTTCCATTGTAGCCTGTGTTGCAATTCTGCTCGAGAAAGGATTTGAAACATTCATGAATGTCTTTAAGGCTTGTAAGCAACTCATTATTTTCATACTGTATGAGAATGGTAATGTAAAAATCCTAAATCTGTAACTCCAATTTTAGGACCTTGCCAAGTTCCCCCTGAGACATTAGAGAATTACTGACAAATCCCTATGAAGGCAATTTCTATTACTGCAGCATTAAAATATTCTACTGGTAGCGAACCCCATTACAAAACTAGCATTGAATATTGGGGAATAAGATCAGTATATCCTTACAACAGCTACCAAGATTTTCTATATGTAATTTCAACTTCAAAACAATTTTAAATATATCACTTTTACCTGTGATTAACAGAGAACAAACTGGTGGTTGCCAAAAGGGAAGCAGGGGCAGGATGGATGAAATAGGGGAAGGGGATTACAAGGTACAAACTTCTAGTTATAAAATAGAGATGAAAACTACACCTTAAGGAATATTGTCACTACTATTGTAGTAACCTCTGGTGATGACACTTATCATAAGCATGGAGTAATGTATAGGATTGCTAAATCACTTATATTGTACACCTGAAACTCATATAACATTGCATGTCAATTATACATGAATAGTAACTAAAGTAGAAATGCTGAGTAAAAATAAAGCTGATAAAAATATTCAAAGAAAACATCTATAGTTTAATGACCCAGAGATAGAAACTGACACGATTGTATTTTTTCCACATTTTCTGTACTTGAATGTAGTACATGCCTACAGTTTACCCACAAATGGGATCCTACTCCATAGGCTCCTACTTTATAGAATTTTTTGGCTTAACAATACACCATCACCATTTCCCCATGATATCAGATGTTCTTCAAAGTATTATTCTAATAGCTATATAGTTGCTGAATGTTTAAGGCCATACCTTAGATATACAGTGTAGTGAGTACTGCACGTTTTATTCTGATTATTTAACTCATATGCTATAAATTTAATCTTTTAGAGAAGATCTGTGTTTTCAGTTATTTGAATCTAAAATATTTCCCCCAAATTTCCCTTTCTAAATAGTCCATAACTTATATATGTTTTGCCCATCATCACTTGTAGCACTAATGTACAAAAGACTTTAAAGCAGATAAATTATTTCAGAGAATTTTTTTTGGAGTGTAGTATAATTTTTCTACCTAAATATTTGACAGAAAGTATATATGAAACAAGCATCCCTGGATCTTCTGTAAAGCTTTCTCTGGAAAAACAGCAAAATTCAGGTATGTGATATTTACTTTTAAGGAATTAATCTATTATCATTGCATAGGTAGCAAAGGAATTTTCCATTTATCATTATCTATACAATTCATGTGTATTCTTAAGCATAAACAATGTGGTTAGAAAAGCCATGAGTGTATGAACAAAAGACAAGAATAGACTTGTTTCTGAAATACTCAGTATAATTTGAAATATATTCATCTTGTCTGCTTCTTCATAATTGGTTCAGAAGCTTGGACTATCTTTAATTCTCAAAGTTGAAATAAAACATTTGTTTAGTCAACACTTGAATGAATGTATGCAGTTATTTCTTAAAGTTAAAAAAATAAGATTCAAGGAAATGAATTCCTAAAATATTTAACATTTTTATCACAATCATTATTGTAAACAATACTGTTTTACAAAAACACCAATTTGTCAAACACTTTGCCCAACATTTGCATGACTGTGTATGGGTGTGTGAGCAAGGCAGGCAAATATGGTTTTAAATCTTTTAACAACAGAATGGAGGAGCTTGACCAACAAGCCAAATGACATTCAGACAGAAGAGTCTGTTGCCATTTTCAAAAAATATATCCAGAAGCCCCCAGCAATCTCTTAAGAATAATGTGATAGTAACATTATGCTACACAGTTTTCTTCAAAATTGCCTAGCAACAATAATAATTACAACTGACATTTACTCAAGAAACCAGGCACTTAGCAGTGTGAAGTACTCTATCTGGTTTTAACTTCACAATAAGGTATTATGGTAGGAGGTATGATCATGACAAAATTTTCTTTTAATTTTTTTTATTTATTCATGATAGACATAGAGAGAGAGAAAGGCAGAGACACAGGCAGAGGGAGAAGCAGGCTCCATGCCGGGAGCCCGACGCGGGACTCGATCCCGGGACTCCAGGATCGCGCCCTGGGCCAAAGGCAGGCACTAAACCGCTGAGCCACCCAGGGATCCCCAAACATGACAAAATTTTAAAAAGAACAAAAGTACCTTTGTGGGAGTTGTGGAATCTGGGACTACAGGCCAAGGGGCCTGGGAGGAGTGTCTCCTACTTCTGCATTGGGTATTAGGCAGATAGACCACAGTATGGGCTGCAGAACCAGCCAAAGTCTCTCTTGACCATAGTGGGGGAAAACCAGGCAAGTGCTGACTTGGGCAGACACCCATGGATACGAGAGCTTTTGCAAATATTCAGCCTTCCTGAAAAGGGATTCCAGCACTATGTTGGAGGAAACAAAACAAAACAACAAAAAGACAAACCGAGTTTGAACACAATGGAGAAGGTAAGGGGAGCTTTGCCAGCACTGCCTCGTTCCCAGGGCAGTAGACTACAGGGACAACTAGAGGACAGTGAGCTCTCTTATGAGGATAAGGGAAAGACGTGAGGAAGGGCCTGAGTGCTCCCACTGTGTGAGAAGCTGCTGGAGAAGCCTGTTTCTCTCCAACAGCACCAAGAGTGCTTAAGTGGGGGCACTCCATGAATGGGTGAAGGAAAGGGATCTGGAAAGAGGTGGATAAGAATACCAAAGGGGGGATCCCTGGGTGGCGCAGCGGTTTGGCGCCTGCCTTTGGCCTAGGGCGCGATTCTGGAGACCCAGGATCGAATCCCACATCGGGCTCCCGGTGCATGGAGCCTGCTTCTCCCTCTGCCTGTGTCTCTGCCTCTCTCTCTCTGTGACTATCATAAATAAAATTAAAAAAAAAAAAAAAAAGAATACCAAAGGGTATTAAAGGGTCACAATTCTTGCTGGCTGCTTTCTGGATCCAGCGGGAAGACTGCCCATTAAACGTTGGGAGAACCTCACCCAAGGAGGCCCATGGACACTCCCAAAACCCCAAGTTCTAAACTCACATCACCCCCCACTCTGTAGTTGGCTACTTGATACAACAGTGAGAGCGAGCCTCAGTAAACAGGGACTCCCTCAGAAAACAGATCAAAGTCTGTGGGCTTGGGAAAAACCACACATTTGAACTGTGGTGCCACCTTCTGGAAAACAAGAGAGGCTTCAGACTACCAACCTGGTGACTTATAAAAACCAGAAAAGACATACAAGCTTAAGAATACTGCCACAAGGGGAAGTGTTAAGTGTGTAGCAGGTGTATCCATACAAGATTGGAGTAAGTCCCAGATCTAAGCGATGACCAGTGCAAAACATCTCCCACTTGAAGACAACAAGGAAGATTTGAGAAGGTGTCTAATACTTCAATACAAAACAGCAAAGCTCAACAAACTGATCCTTCAGATATGAAGGGGGGTGGGGTGAGAATAAAGACTTTCCGTGAAAACAAAAGCTACCTGCCTTGGAAGAAAAGCTGAAAGGAGTGCTTCAAGCTGAAGTGAAAAGAGGTGAATTAGTGACATAAAAAACATATGAAAACATACAACACTCTGGTCAAGATAAATATACATATGGTCAAATTTAGAAAACTCTAAATCTGTAATAGGAAGGTGTGTTAACCATTTATCTATAGTATAAAGATTAAAGAAAATAGTCTTAAAAATAACTACAGCTACTATAATTTGTTAAAGAATACACAATATAAAAAGAGGCAATCAAAACCATAAATCACCATCAAAAAGAGGTAATATCAAAACCATAAAAGGGGGAATAAATATAGAGCTTTCATATGCGATTAAAGTTAAGTTGCTATCGGTTTAAACTGGACTATCTATGAGATGTTTTACGTAAGCCTCACCATTACTACAAAGGAAATACTTCTACTACATTTACAAAAGACAAAGAAACAGAAAGCAGAGCAACCACCATGGAAAATGGTCAATTCATAAAGATAAGCAGAAAGAGAAGTGGGAAAACCAGTGGGAACTATAAACAGACATAATGTGATTAGTAAGATGGCATTAGTGATTCCTTATCTATCAAAAATAACTCTGAATTTAAATAGATTGAACTCATCAATCAAAAGGCACAAAGTGGGATCCCTAGGTGGCGCAGCGGTTTGGCGCCTGCCTTTGGCCCAGGGCGTGATCCTGGAGACCCGGGATCGAATCCCACATCAGGCTCCCGGTGCATGGAGCCTGCTTCTTCTTCTGCCTGTGTCTCTGCCTCTCTCTCTCTCTCTCTCTCTCTCTCTCTCTGTGACTATCATAAATAAAAAAAAAAAAACAAAAAAAACCAAAAGGCACAAAGTGGCTGGATGGATTAAAATAAACAAGACTAGGAGCCCCTGGGTAGCTCAGTGGTTGAATGTCTGTCTTTGGCTCAGGTCATGATCCCGGGGTCCTGGGATCAAGTCCCGCATCAGGCTCCCTGCAGAGAGCCTGCTTCTCCCCCTGCCTATGTCTCTGCCTCTCTTTCTGTGTGTCTTTCATGAATAAATAGATAAAGTCTAAAAAAAAATAAAATAAACAAAACGGAACCATAGGTTTTCTACAAGAGACTCTCTTCAGAGTAAGGACATGCATAGACTCAAAGTAAAGGGATGGAAAATAATATTCAAATGCAAGTGGAAACCAAAAGAAAGAAGAGATAGCTATACTTACATCAAGTAAAATAGACTTTAAGCCAAAAATAGTAACAAGAGAAAAGAAGGTTATTATATAGTGATAAAGGGGTCAATTTGTCAAGAAAACATTGCAATCATAGTTATATGCACACCCAACAGTGGAGCACCTCAATATATTAAGCAAAGACTAACAGGTCTGAAAGGAGAAACAGATACAGTCATAGTGGGGGACACTTCAATGCCCCACTTTCAGCAATGGATAGGTAATCCAGACAGAAAATCAATGAGAAAACACTGGACTTGAACCACACATTAGAACAAGTGGACTCACCAGTCATATACAGAATATTCCATTCAACAGCAGCAGAATACACATAATTCTCAAGTACACATGGAACATTCTCCAGGATAGATCACATGATAGGCCACAAAACAAGCCAGCAAATTCAAGAAGATTGAAATCATAGCAAGTGTCTTTTCCTACTGCAATGGTAAAAAAGTGGAAATCAGCCAGAGGAAAACAGGAACATACAAGCATGTGGATACTAAAAAGTATACTCCTGAACAACCATAGTATGTAAAAGAAGAGGGGATCCCTGGGTGGCTCAGCGGTTTGGCGCCTGCCTTTGGCCCGGGGTGCGGTCCTGGAGACCCGGGATGGAGTCCCGCGTCGGGCTCCCGGCGTGGAGCCTGCTTCTCCCTCCTCCTGTGACTCTGCCTCTCTCTCTCTCTATGTCTATCATAAATAAATAAATAAATCTTTAAAAAAATAGGAAAATCTGTCAAAACAAATGAAAATGAAAATACACCAAAACCTATGGGATGCTTCAAAATCAGAAGGATGTTTAAAGTGATAAAGGCATATATTAAGAAAATAGAAAGTTCTCAAATAAACAACCAAACTTTACACCCCCAGCAAACTAGAACTAGAACAAACCAAGCCCAAACTTTGCAGAAGGAAGGAAGTAACGATCAGAGTAGAAATAAATAAAATAGAGACCAGAAAAACAGGAATTGGTTTTCTAAAATGATAAACAAAATTGGCAAAACTGTCATTAGACTGAGTAAGAAAATAAGAGAGGAGGGATCCCTGGGTGGCGCAGCGGTTTAGCGCCTGCCTTTGGCCCAGGGCGTGATCCTGGAGGCCCGGGATCGAATCCCACATCGGGCTCCCGGTGCATGGAGCCTGCTTCTCCCTCTGCCTATGTCTCTGCCTCTCTCTCTCTCTCTCTCTCTCTCTCTCTCTGTGTGTGTGTGTGACTATCATAAGTAAATAAAAATTAAAAAAAAAATAAGAGAGGAGACTCAAGCAAATAAAATTAGAAATGATAGAGGACACATTACAACTGATACTACAGTACTGTGAGGGTTGTAAGAGACTACTATGGAAAATTATACATCTACCAAATGGGTAACCTAAAATAAATGCATAAAATTCCCCCAAAATGAGGAAGTAGGCAACCTCCCAAACTCATGTTATGAGGCCAGCATTACCCTGATACCAGAGCCAGATAAGGACACTGCGAGCAAAGAAACCATATGCCAATTATCTCTGACGAATACAGAGGCAAAAAATCTCAACAAAATATTAGTGAGCTTTATGACTTTATTTTGTACCTTACTACTGCATCAGGATTCTAGGCTTCACAGTGTTTTGATTTAGGTTATCAGCGGGTTCCTTACCTCAAACGCAAACACATTTTCATGCCTTCCCTTACTCAACCTCGTTTCTGCATTTGATGCTGATTATTCTCCTTACTTCTTGAAAGGTACTACTCTCTTGGCCTTAATAATGCCACACGTTGACCTCATACCACCCTTCTAGTTCTTTTTGTTCCCTCCACTCCTTCAATGCAGGTGCTTAAAAATGTTTTAGTCTTCGTCCAATGTTCTTTTTATTCTACGGTCTATAGGGAATCCCATCAACTCTTTGGCTTCAACTACAGTGTTGACCTGCTGGTTATTTCTACTTCAATCAGATTTTTATTCCTACTTGTAGTCCCATATCCACGGATGACAGCTAAGCCTCCAAACTCATACTTCCTTCTCACTCACCATCTGCTTAGTCACCAGTTTCTGAACAACCTGTCCTCTAAATATTTCTAAATCTGCCTCCTCTTCTTTATCCCTATCAATGCCATCCTTTCTCATGATCTGTCTCTTTCCTAGACATGAACAGAGCCCAAAATGATCTTACCTTGACATTGCTGTCATTTGAGCTTAATCATATATATATATAGTCCATGTGAAGCCAGTGAAATGTCTTCAAAAGGAAAGTGATATGGTAAGAGTAGCATTAAAGAACAAGAAACATTATGTCTACAGTGTGGAGAATAGAAGCTTAAGGGCAGGAGGAGCAGCTAAGTGGTTGTTGTAGTATCCTAGGTGAGAGAGGAGAACCTCTACTAAAAAAATTAAGGGTAGGAACATAAGGCAGCGACAGATTAAAAATATATCCAGGAGACAAATGTTTAGGACATAGTAATTGACACAAGACATGAAATAAAGCAATATTCACTTTACTAATCTTTCAGGGAATTCACCTTTATGCTATCTTATTTTTTGCTCATCTCTACTATATGTCATATATTCACCAATATGGTCTCACCCTAGTTCATATTTATGAATCATTTTTCCAATTGAGATATAATCAACCTTTTCAAATACAACCTCACTTCCTCTCAACTATGCATATCAAATCTACTATTTAAATTTCCCTTTCAGGGGTACCTGTGTGGCTCAGTTGGTTAAGCATCTGGATTTCTTCTATTCAGGTCATGATCTCAGGGTCCTGAGATTGAGCCCGGCATGGGGCTCGGCACTGAACAAGGATACTGCTCGTCCCTCTCCCCACCCCCTTGCCTCTCCCCCTGCTCACACCTGCACACATGCTCTATCTCAAATAAATAAAATCTTAAATAAATTAAATAAATTTCCCTTTCAATAGGAATTAAACATTCAACATACAGTCAGTGATTTGGAGGATAAATGACACGTTAGTATCATGTCTCAGCAACTAGAAGTTACAAGCGTGGGCATGGATCACTTCACACCATGGACTTGTCTCAGGCCATCATTTTTCTCTGACCATGCTGAATTCTCTCCTTACCTTGATTTGCTATTTTCCTAATCATCCCATGAAGAAACTATCAACATGAATGCTATCCTACTCCTTTAGTGTTTGTATGCCAAAGCGATACTCTCTGTTAAACATTTCTATTGTGTCTGGCACAAGTGCTTTATATGTGTTATCTCAATGAAAACATAAAACCCCTACAAAATGGATATTATTTTTTCCCACTGGAAAAAATTTGTTAACCAAAATACACGAGAGATTAAGTTGCCAAAGTCATGTAACCAGTATAGTACTATTGTTGTGATTTCTGAAAAATAATGTGAATTCTTTCTGCCTACTTCAAGTGGTTAAATGATTTCTTTATCTGTGGTTTATGGGGTGGATCCAAAGGAGGGGGCAGATCTGAGAAAAAGAATTGCTGTATTAAAATGGGATCACTTCCAAGTCTGCACTGGATTGCATTAGAATACCAAGTAATTAGAATACATTATATTTCTAATAAATATTGTCTTAATTTTGTTTCTTGGAACTAAACAGTTTTATAATTTTTATACCAAAATAAACACATTTGTGTTCTTGTTTTCCTTTTGGTTTTTTTCCCTTTAGTTATGGGATGTCCAATTCTTTCAAGGAAACCTAGACATTTACAAGGTTCCAGTTGTTCCACTTCTTCAACAGATAGCTTTTTAAATGCACAATGAACATGTCTGTTCTTTCACATTTTATGTTGATTTACATTATAAAACCCAAGCTCTGTCTTAACATAATTGCTAAATATTTGGTAGTTGCTGGTAGTTTATGAACCTAATGTCAGAGTTGACATTTTTATTGATTGTTGTCATTATCTTTAGTAACAGGTTAATTACTCGTGGGACACACATGATATTTTGATATATGCACATTTCACAGAATTAAAGTATCATTGCACCTTTAAGTTTGAAAAACCCTTATAGGTCAATTAATTCTTTAAATAACCCCTATTTAAAACATATATATATATGACCCAGACCACTGCCAGCAAAGCATAAAATTAAGAACATTTGCCAGTAGTAGGCATGAGAGGAAAAATGATCCTTTAAAAAAATTTAGTTTTACACAATCACTATCTCAGTGAGCTTAATAAATAAAAGTATTTACTACACGCCAAGGGTTGTTCTAAGTGCTTACATGTATGAATGCATGCAATCCTGGATGAAGATATTATTATTAAATATGATCCATTTTATAGATGCTAAGACTGAGGTACAGAGAAGAAAAATAAATCTATTCAAGGACATGCAACTAGTTCATGATAGAGCTAGGTTTCAGATTCAGCCCAGGGATTTAATGGCTACATTATGATTTCTTTAGTCTGGTAAAAAAAAAAAAAAGCATTAGAACAATTGTTCAGTGATGGAGTTTAGCCTTTTTACATTGATTTTCATCCTTTCTCTATTTTTGACAGACTGTTTGGATTATACTAGGAAGTCCACAGGGCTTTGTTGCCAAGTTATTCTAATTGACAAGAATAGAAAGTACCGGATGCCCATTATGTACTCACAGAACATCTATGTTCTACATTCTGTTGGAACTTTTTTTTCAAGAATATATTTATTTTTACCATTGCAAATGCACAGCTTCAGCTGCGAGTGGAAACAACCTCAGTCATTCTGCTCCACTCAATGTTTGAAAAGAATATGCATCATTTCTTCAGTCAGCTGGATTTCTTTCCATAATGATATGCTGCATTGATCAGCTCTGAAAGTATTTATAACCCACCTCATTTTAATAGGACTATTAATACTCCTGATGTTTCAACAAACAGTATTAATCATTTCACTGTTGACATATTGACAAATGATTTGATATGCAGAAAAGGAAAATATAATCAAAGACAACCAAATTTCATCTTTCAGCTGTTCATGGAAGAAAATAATGTTAATATAATTTAAAGTTTCAAAGAGGATTAACAACTATGCTGGTGAGAAGTACCCAACAAAAACAACCCAGTCGTAAGTTAGCAGTAGATACTGGCAATAAAACAAGATGCTCCAGTTAAGAATATTATATCATCCCAGAATGAAGCATCAAGCCTAATTTTGTGGTATTAAAGGCATAATTCTGAAGCTTTACTTCTCACATCAGTTTGGCTTGCAAAGGTCATAGTATACTCTTGACAGGGAGACCCACTGCAAGGATTTTATAGGCCAGGAGTACAACAAATGATTGTATCCTGCACTACAACTGAATGAAAATTTCTGGAATTTGGTTTATATTAGTATCGTGAATAGATGACAAATGGTAGCCACTGATTTAATGTTATGAAACAAAAGCGCATTGTAAAATATAATCAGAAAATATAATTTCACCTTTAATTACATATATAAGAATTTATACATTCTTATTATGCAAATCAAAGATACTAATTTTAATATGTACTAAGCTTTATCCATCCAATGAACATGTTGCTTCAAAATAACACTTATTGGGGTGCCCTGCTGGCTCAGTAGAGTGTGCAACTCTTTTTTTTTTTAAAGGTTTATTTATTCATGAGAGACACGCAGAGAGAGAGAGAGGCAGAGACACAGGCAGAGGGAGAAGCAGGTTCCTCACAGGGAGCCCAACATGGGACTTGATCCTGGATCCTAGGACCAGGCCCAGAGCTGAAGTGCTCTAAGCCACCGAGGCATCCCAAGTGTGCAACTCTTGATCTTGGGGTTGTGAGTTTGAACCCCACATCAGGTGTAGAGATCACTTAAAAATAAAATCTTAGAAAATAACACATTCCAGTACTACTGCTAGTGCTCAGAACACGTTTGGAATACATCATTTGGAATTTTCTTGGAAGCCAGCTGAAAGCCACTTGAGAAACTTGTCTAAGCAATTTTAATACTTTGTTTTAGAAAAAAAATAGTCAATTTTCCATTTAGTAATTTCACACTACTTTTTGGTGTTTAGTTAAAACATCCTTATCCACCTGCAAGTGATGAGAGCAGTACCAAAATGGTAACTGGTGCATGGAAGATGCTAAATTAATGTTTTGTGGATAAATGAATAAGTGAGACACAGGCTCCAGAGATAATTCCAAGAAGGAAGATTCATGAATTATTTGAGCAGTAGCTTCATCACTGAAAGAAGTTTATGTTCTCCCATGTGTACTACTTAGAAGGGGATGACACTTATCTGGATGGATGAGTTCAAATCTTCACATTATAAAATCAATCACCTTATTTTTAAGTCACACTTGGTATATCCAGAGTTTAACTTCTAGTCCAAGATTTTTCAGAATTTGAATTTATTCAAATGGATTTTATATTTTGTAAGGCAAATCAAGAGTTATCTACCGCCTTATAAATAATGCATAGGGAATAGGAATAGATGTAGTAACATGAAGTTGGTTTATTATGAGTGAAAAAATATTTAACACCAGTTCTGTTCAAATACAACTGAAAAGCATGAGCAATTCTTCATATCCTTTGCCCTCACTTTATGATAGTTACCCCATTAGCAGGCTGCCACTGTAGCAATGCTACATGAGGTCCTTAGGCAGGTTTTTCTATGCAGATAATCAGGGGAGAATTAGTAAAACTCACTAACCAATGGGTTGACTTCTGTAAGATGGCCAGGTGGTCTATCTAATGCTGGGTAGTGAGCTTGTTTGGATTTTTCTGATTTTCAACCAATCATTTGGGTGCAATACACATTCAGTCAGGGCAGAACAAAGCAGAGCAAACAGACAAGGATTGGATTGGAGCCCTTGGAATCCTGGCATTCCCAGGAGCATCGGATAATGAAAAGATGACTATTCTAGGAGTTTCAACTACTAGGACATCCTGAGGCTAACCCATGTATTTTTAAGCTAATTATTGCTGCCATGGCTCCTTCTCCAAGGTACCCAGGAATTCAATAGGGACAGTAAGTGAAGTAAACTGAGTCAGCCTTTCTCTTGCTACCAATTCAGGGATTATAGTATAATCAACTTACCTTTGTCCTTACAGTGAATGCTTATCTTAATCTCAAAGCTTTGGGATAGAAAGAACAAACACCTTCCCTTCACAAAACACATGGGATCTGTTGTCCTACTGGTAATTTTGAAAATGGTTATTAAGTAACTAATGAAACTCCTGATAGCATGCTGAATTGCTTGCTATTTCTTTATGTGTGATTATTCTTTAATATTCAGACTTCCAATTGCAATCTAAAAACTGCATTTCTTTCTACTAAGGTCATAGAGAAACCAAGATTTCTGCTGATATGAGCACCACAAAATGGTCACACTTTTATAGAGTAGCTTTGCTCTGAGGAAGTTGCTAATATGGCTAAAATTTATTTGTGTTTTGTCCTGAGAAGCAGCAGCCATTGTCATTTCCTACAATCTGGCATACACACAGAGAAAAACATGAGGAAGTGATTTGTCCAAAGTTAAGACATGGAACTGGAACTGGAATGTATTTTGTCCTAACACAGAATTTTCTCTGGGGGCTGAGAAGCATTGAATTAAACAATCAGAGGGCTTGGGAATTTGTGTTCTGTATGTTGTTTGATAAGGTGGAAGCATATCATGGAGAACAGAAGGCAATATTCCCAAAATGATGAATTCTCAAAATTCTCCTAGATAAAATATTACTCCAGCTACTGCCTTGATTTTGATAGCACATTTTAAAAAATGGTTAAGAAGGCCTGCTTATTCATACTCCTAAACTCATCATTAAATTCCATCCTCATCATCACCAAAACTATCTAAGCTGTTATCATTCTTCCTTGAGCACTTGAGGATTAAATGAATCGGTATACATCAACTGCTTAGAACAGTATCTGGAACAGCATGATTCAACATACCGAGCATCCACCATGTGCCCTTTAGGCATTATACGAGACAAAGAGATAAATAAAAACTGGCTTAAGCCCTTTAAGTACCCAAAATCTAGTGAACAACAAGACAGAAACATAAGTACCTGCAATGTATGATACACTTGTTTTTAGTATATGTGCTGCCGAAGCGAGCACTGTATGATACACTATAGCAAGTGACATAATAAAGCCACAAACCACGATTATTGGGGTAAGAAAAGTTATATTTATTATTACCAATTAATTCATTCGCTCATTGATATAAATTAGCTCACACTTTTCTCACAACCTTTTTAAGGTGAGCTGGATAGATGTTCCTTTGAGCCCTTATATAGGGCTTTATTGTTTACACGGTGCTTTCGTATACACTGGCTCATTTATTGTAACCCTCACAACAGCTTTGCAATGGTGATATTAGCAGTATTTTCATCGCATAGAAAGGAAACAGATTTGGAAATAATGTTTTATATGGTTGGTCAAATGTCAGAGGTGTTCTGATGGCAAAGCCAGGACGAGGAAATGGAGTTGAAGGAAGATAGACACAGGCCCATGGTCACAGAGCTAGTTAGTAGTTCAATTTGGGATTATATTTTGTAAAGGCATATTCTGGACAATAGGGCCATACCTCATCAGGAATGGAATGGCACCTGGGTGGTTCAGCGGTTGAGCATCTGCCTTTGGCTCAGGGCATGATCCCAGAGTCCTGGGATCGAGTCCCACGACAGGCTCCCTGCAGGGAGCCTGCTTCTCCCTCCGCCTATGTCTCTGCTTCTCTCTCTGTGTCTCTCATGAATAAATAAATAAAACTTTAAAAAAAAAAGGAATGGAATGGTCAATGTATCTATTACCTCCACCCTCTGGTCCCTGGGATGTCTGTTAGTACCCATAAAATATCTTATTATATAGGACTTTTTAGAAGATGCACTGGTATTTGCCTTGCCTTGAAATGCTTTTAGGACCTATCTTCCTAGTATGAATCTTCTTTGGCATCCAGTATGACCTTTACAAATAAGAAAAATGATGATGGGGCACCTTGGTGTCACACTGAGTTAAGCATCTGACTCTTGGTTTCAGCTCAGGTCATGATCTCAGGGCCATGGGATCAGCCTGCATTGGGCTCCATGCTCAGAGAGAAGTCTGCTTGAGATTCTCTCTCTCCATCTCCTTCTGCCTCTCCTGCTTGTGCTCTCTCTCTAAAGTCAATAAATAGACCTTTTAAAAAATTATGACAAAGATTGACATTTTAAAAAGTATTTTCAAGAAGGGATTAGCAAATAAATCATTAGTTTCAATCAGGAGGCTCACCCTTCCTCATTTAGTATTTATATTAAGAGTGCGTTCTTCTAGAGGGCATTGTTTTACATTAAGCACTGAGGGAATATTTCAAGTTGGTTTCTTATGTGGACTCATTATTATTAGAATACCAGAAATATATTCAAGTATGGCATGGTTAATCGGAGTAAATTTCTCTGCCACTCACCTTACTGTAAATTTTACAGTATATGGGTGGGCTGATGTAGGAATGATTAAGTAGATAAGAGATTTCTTTTCTGAAATAGTCAAAAGAATTTGAATTAAAGAGAATGGTGAAAATAGGTATTAACTTGAACTTGTCTCTCACTTAGGATGTTCCTCAGTTCTAATTTATTTTTTTTTATTTTTTTTATTTTTTTATTTTTTTATTTTTTTATTTTTCTCAGTTCTAATTTAAATCTGGTTTCTAAGTAAACTTGAATGAGAAAAATATATTACTGCTAAAATTGTAGGACTCCATCTTTGAACATGATGTGAAATATAATATTTAGAAAAGAAAGTTGGAATGTATGGATATTTTGGTTCAGGATTATAAAGCCTTTGTAGAGAGGTGATATATTTATGAAAAAAAGTCAAGACTTTTATAACATTGCTAATCTCTATCTATCCATCAAAATTCAAGTCAAATATGCATTATATGAAAGTTATACCCAAACATTTTAACAATGGTTATCTTAAGAGCGGTGCAGTAGACACTGCTCACAATTATTCCCTTCAAACCTTTGTCATGCCTTCCTGCATGCAGAATATCTTCCTCTGTCCCGCTGATTTGGGGGCTTAACCATGAAATTTTTTTTTTAACCATGAGATTTGTAATCTATGGAACAAGAGTGGAAGTCACAGTATAACAGCTCCATGTGGAGGCTTTAAGAATCATTACTTGTGATTACCCTTGTGGCTCATTCTCAAAATACTCTCATTTTTAAAGAGAAGAATGCGGGGGGATCCCTGGGTGGCGCAGTGGTTTGGCGCCTGCCTTTGGCCCAGGGCGTGATCCTGGAGACCCGGGATCGAATCCCACGTCGGGCTCCCTGTGCATGGAGCCTGCTTCTCCCTCTGCCTGCGTCTCTGCCCCTCTCTCTCTCTCTCTCTCTCTCTCTTTCTGTGACTATCATAAATAAATAAAAATTTAAAAAAAAGAGAAGAATGTGGGTCAGAATGGTTAGAGACATGTTTGTAATCATATAGCTCATGAGTCTTCAGATCTATAGGATTGGAAGTAACATTCTTCTTTTATATAACGTTCACAACTTCTGTTCATTGTCGTTACTATTTTCTCCGAATTTGTTTTTACCCAAGTCACGATGAATTTTTTCATGCAGCCACTTGTTCATTATGAAGACAGAGCAGGAGTGAAGAGAATCTTCTGAAGATGCACTAGCAGGTCACAAGAAGCAATCTTTTTATGTACATTCATGCATAAACAATACCATCTGACTTAAAATGCTATTTAAGAAAACTCTAAGATAAATAACCTTAGAAACTAGGCTTAATATTGGTCCTTTAAGACCATAGTATCTGTTAGGGGCAAATGCCTGTTCTGTACCCATATTTGATTTTTTTGTTCCCATGTTCTGCTGTGATTTGAGATCCTTAGCCACACCTTCAACATCTGGCTCCTGGCTTCTATCTCTGTTTCAGAGTAACCTGAAAAAGTGAGTGATATCTACCCCAGATGATCCAGCGTCTGATACACATCACAAAGTACGTTCTATTCTTACAGGCTGAAAATCGGGGAAGTTGATTCAATGGTTTTCCTTTGTAAACCAGCTTGTCTTCATATATAGGCTTTTCCTCATGCTATACTACATTTTGCAATCACCTAAATTTCATTTGCAGGGAATTACCATCTTTCTATTGTTTCTCCAGGTATTCCTCATTACTGAAAAATGCAAATATACTTTTTGCTCGAAACCCCTGCTGATGGAAACAAAATCCACATCGCTACTCAAATTATTATGAGCTACCTACAGCACTTGGCTAAACTAGGTGCATAGAAACTATTTCATAAAACATTCTCTCTTTATAAGGAAAGTGTGACAAGAATATGATGTGGTTTCTTAATTTCAGAATTGTTTCTTCTTCATCCAAATGAGAGATTGTTAGCGTGAAGAGGTAACAAGAAATAGTGAGGACTTGCCCAGCTTGACACTCTGTAGCTTGGGTAGATCCATGTCTATGTCCGTGCGTCACCATGGAAAGTGAGGAAGAGGACAATTAGGAGTAGGGTTGACTCCTTGCTTCAACAGAGCAGTTCTTTTTTTTTAAGATTTTATTTATTTATTCATGAGGGAGAGAGAGAGAGAGACAGACAGACAGACAGGCAGTGGGAGAAGCAGACTCCATGCAGGGAGCCCGATGCAGGACTCGATCCCAGGTCTCCAGGATCACACCCTGGGCCGAAGGCAGCGCTAAACCACTGAGCCACCCAGGCTGCCCAACAGAGCAGTTCTTAATTGTCTTTATAAACTGTGCTTGGATAATACTTTGTTTTAAAAAGGGTCCATGGGAGAAAAATTGTTTTAAATCACTGGGCTGGGGAGGCCTGGCTGGCTCAGCAGTTGAGCGTCTGCCTTTGGCCCAGGGTGTGATCCTGGAGTCCTGGGATCGAGTCCCACATTGGGCTCCCTGCATGGAGCCTGCTTCTCCCTCTACCTGTGTCTCTGCCTCTCTCTGGGTCTCTCATGAATAAATAAACATAATCTTAAATCAATCAATCAATCAATCACTGGGCAGGACAATGAGCGGAGGTTTCGAAATCGGCTAGATTAGGTTCAATACTGGCCAAAACTATGTGACCTTGAGTAACCAAACTCTCTAAATTTCAGTTTCCTTATCTGTAAAATAGAGATGAATGAAGTCATACATCCATGTACTCAGAATATGGCAGGTATTTAATAAAGGGTAACATTTATATTTGTTATTATTACACAGAATAACAGGATACGTGATACAAGATCTTCATCTTCAAAAATTCGTCAAGTGACAATTCTGTGAAAAGCCTAAGACTTGCTCATTGCCCTTGAAAACTTTACAGCCTAATTGGTAAGATGATACATAGCATTAAAAAAATCAACAATCGAACAAGGCCAAGAACTAAGTGATTTGGATTCCCTGGCTGAGGAAAAGAAAAGGCCTGAATTAAAAAAAAATGAGTATGTTCAAGCACATGACCTCATCCTTTTGGCATGAGTCTATGTGTGTCCACATTATGAAGACTGTCCCCAAATTGAGATAGAAACAATTACTAATTTACTGACTGCAGTACAACATCTCCATTTAACAGGAGGAAAATGAGTGCCAAGGGCAAACAGCCATGAATGGTGCTCCCTAAAGGACAAACAATCCATAGATTATCTACTATGTCTCCACACTATCATTCCATTTACAACATGCTTGAGACGAACAAAAACAACTATTTCAATTCGCTGAATTATACTAGCTCAGGGTAGGCAATATGGAAGGGAATAGGATGAATGTGTAACAGCCATTGTTCACAAGAGTGCTTTTTGGAGAGGCCTCATAAATGTCACTGAGTTGGTTTCTATTTACTAACTCTCCAGAAATCATGAAAAAATGTTAACACGACCACATGGTAGAGAGAACACAGGGAGGAAACACGCACTCAGAATATAATGGGAAATTAGTCCATTAATCATGCAAGGCCAACTGATGACCATGCCTCACCAAAGCCCAGAGCCTCATGGGCAGTGTCACTCATGGATGATGCTCTCTCTCTCTCCTGGTGTCATTAATTCACTCAACAAAAAGTCCTGAGTTCTGTTCTGGGACTAACAGAGCAAACAAGACAAGGCTGCTGCTCCTTAGGAAGTTACTGCCTATCGTGGGATACAAACAAGAGATTATAAGTGGTGCAGTGAAGACGTCAGGGGAGGCAGGTAAAGGTTACCAGGGAAGTTCATCTAGTGGGGCATTTAACCCGGTTGTGGGAGTCTGAAGAGGACATAATAGCAAAGGCGAGACGCGAAGAAGGAAGAAGAACTAACCAGGTGACAATGTGGGAAGAGTGCGGCACAAAGTTCCAAGGACACAGGTGATTAGTAGCAGCAAAGGTCCAGATGCAGAAATGATGATGCTATTCTGGAAAGGACTACAGAAACAAAACAAAACAAAAGAAAACAAATCTCACCTAAGGGGGAAGGAGAAGTGAGAAGGCATTAGGTTAGAAAGGGTCTTGGTAACCATGTTCAGGCCAATGGAGGAAACTATGGAATGATGTTAAGCAGGTGCTTATCAGGAGCAGGTTTGCCACTGAACAGTTACTCTAGAAGAGGGGGACAGAGACCTAGATACCACTTCATAGACTGTTGCAGTAACAGTGCTGATGTTTTCCTGGGCAAAGAGGGGCTGATGTTTTCCTGGTGATGGAGATAAATGAACGGATATGGAAAGTATTTAAGAAATAAAATCAACAAGAGTTGATGATTTATGACATGTAGTGAATGAGCAAAAAGAAGACTTCTCAGTTTGGGGGACGGGTACACAAGGAAGCAGATCTGCAGAGAATCCCAAACGTGTACAACTAGACAGAAGTGTGAAGAAAATCAGGAGAGTGTGGTGACACAGACCCTACAGGAAAAGAGTGTTTCAAAAAGGATGGTAGCGTATCAAGTGATATTAAGGGATACTTAGAAGGGACCTAAAACTTAGTGGATTTGGCATCAAATAAATCACTAGTAGCCTGGGCATTCTGTTAGAACATTTTAGAACATTCTGTTATAACACTGATCACCTATGTGTAGATGAGTGCTTTTATTTCCAACAACAGAGAAAGAGTAGGTAACCTGAACAACCACCCTCTATAAAACATAAAGAAATGCAAGGCAAAATCAACCAAACACCCTTGAAATACATAGCTGAGACCACAAGGTATTGCATATGGTTGGGATGATTTTAAAATTACAGACTTGTAAACGCAGTGCAGAAAATTTCTGTACACCTTTCATCTGGCTCCCTCAGAGGTTAACATCTCCTGACCACACTCCAATGATAAAAATGAAGAGACCGAAATGTGTACACTGGGACTAAACTACAGACGACACTCAGATTCCACCAGTTTTTCCAACGAAGGTCCTTGTTCTGCTCGACCGTGATAGCACATTACACTTAGTTGTCACATCTCTTTCGTTTCCGTGACACTTCTTTTGTCTTTCCTAATTGTTCAAGATGTTGACAATTTTGAAGAATACTAGTAAGCTATATTATAGAATGTCTCTCAGTTCACTTTTATCTGATGCTTTCTCATGAGTAGATACGAGTTATGCTCTTTTTTTGGGCAAAAACACCAGAGATGGGAAATTGATAATGCCGTACCCTACTCTGTGCCTCCCAGGCAGGCAGCCTGGTCAGCTTTCAAGGCTCTGGACTGAGAAGTCTCCTGATTCTTCCTCCAACTGTAGGTCTGACAACGGCACTCATGCCTGTCCCTCCCCCTGAATAGATTTTTTTAAAAAAATCTGTTCCTTTTCTCCAACAACAAATTTTCACCAATGCCCTAAGTATCAGTGTGCTATTTTTCTTTCCTCCCAGAGATGAAGGATTTTATTCAATATGGATAATAGGGGTCATGATCTGAGCCTTGTTCCAGCTCCTCTCATGGTGGCTGCTGTTCCTTTTCTCCTGGTGTGTACCATAAAGGGAACTTTCCAAGGCAAGGACTCTCTCTAATCTTCTCTGTGATCCATCTTCTAAGGTACATGCAGGAAAAGCCTTCAAGATGTTTCAGACTTCAATTTTTGTGGTCATCATGGGATTCACTGTCTTGCAAGTGAACACTACCCTGGATGAATTCTATTCACTATCATCTGCCTGTTGTCTTCTCCAAGTAAGCCAGAGCTCACGTCTTTTCCTTAGGTTTTAGGACACTTGGTTGCCCTGCAACCTCAAATCTCTCACGAGTTAGTGAAAAATTATGAATTCAAAGATTTTTCTTCAGCTTTCCTTTTTAACTGCAAAGTGGGAGTGACACTCTTTCTGGCTCTTCACATCCTCAAGCAGAGATGCAAAAGTATCTATTACTATATTTTATGTAGACAACAAATACTTTTTCTTTAAAAATATAAAAAATCACTATTTCTTAAATTTGTGACCTTATTAGTTTGTCATGATTTTAATATATCTCATTATGATAGTGTTTCTCCAATAAACATTTGGCTCTAACATTTTACCTATTTGAAAGTATATTCCTCATGTTTAGAGGTGAAAGATCCTTTTGATAATACTTCAAACCCTTCAGCTCCATAATATGCCAAATAGTACATATTTGTCCTAAGTAGTGCACTAAGTGCTTAGGTAGATTTATTTTTTTACATTTATTTATTTATTTTTTAATTAATTAATTAATTAATTAATTCTTTAAAAGAGAGAAAGAGCGAGAGAACTAGAGAGAGCACACACGGGAGGTGGAGAGAGGGAGAAGCAGACTCCTCAGAGCAGGGAGCCCAACGCAGGCCTTGATCCCAGGACCCTAGGATCATGACCAGAGCCAAATGCAGATGCTTAATAAACTGAGCCACCCAGGTGCCTCTGCTTAGGTAAATTTAATGCAAAATACATATTTTTGGAATTTACATATACACATTTTTTCTAATACTATTTTTTAAAGTTTTAAAAAATTTGAGAGAGAGAGACAGAGAGAAAGCACAAGTACAAGAGGGGCAGAGGGAGAAGCAGATCCCCCCTGAGTGGGAAGCCTGATATGAAGCTTGATCTCAAGGTTCCAGACAGAGATCATGACCTGAGCCAAAGTCAGATGCCTAACCAACAAGCCACCCAGGCACCCCCTGATACTATTAAAATAGCATTTGAAGTATATTGAGGCACAGACAAAAGTTAAATGATTGTTTCTGGATTTGACTTTATTCCTCAGTGTTTAGGGTGTTCTGTTTAATTAGGATATATTTTATAAAGCATACTGTCCAGTTTTCAGATTTCTCTAAAAGTTGTTAATACCTAACAGTACTGGCTTATATTTTTTCAAGTATTCTTATACATGAAACAGTCTATTAATACACAATAGATAAAAGCACTGAGGACTGATTAGGTATAGCTACTATTTATTGCTAGAATAATTTGTATTATTGCTTACAGGAATCCAATTTAATTACTCAGCTACCAAATTCATAATTATTTCTGAAACAACTTGCATTCATAATTCCTCTTTATTGATCATACATATAATACATATGTATATTATATATATATATATATTATATATATGTTATTGTCTTGTCCAACTCTAGCTCCCTTTAATAGCTCTGGAGCAAAGCTATCTTCCTGATATAAAAGGACAGCTCGTGAACTCGGAATAAGATGAATCTGTATTCACATCCTGGGTTTTCCACTTAACTAATCCTGAACAATTTGCTACAGTTTTCTGGGCCTCAATGTACTCATCTGTAAAATGACTTCATAGAGTTGGTATTAAGATTTGGAATGAAAAAAAAAAGATTTGGAATGATATATGCAAATCAACAAGCACAACTACTGGTGTATACCTGATGTCCAAAACAAAATAGCTATTATTACCGTTATGGTTACATCAAAGGGAATATTATTTATGGCAAGAGCCAAGGCGGTGGGGGTGCCTGGGTGGCTTAGTCAGTTAAGCGTCTGCCTTCGGCTCAGGTCATGATCCCAGGGTCCTGGGATTAAGCCCCGTACCAGGCTCCCTGCTCATCAGGGAGTCTGCTTGTCCATCAGGCTCAGTCAAGGTGGTGATACTAACAGTGGATAGTATAACCAGTTCTATATTTCATACCAAGGAAAATTTCTTTTTTTTTTAATTTTTATTTATTTATGATAGTCAGAGACAGAGAGAGAGAGAGAGAGAGAGAGAGGCAGAGACATAGGCAGAGGGAGAAGAAGGCTCCATGCACTGGGAGCCCGACGTAGGATTCGATCCCGGGTCTCCAGGATCGCACCCTGGGCCAAAGGCAGGCGCCAAACCGCTGCACCACCCAGGGATCCCATACCAAGGAAAATTTCAAAAGCTATTTATTGATACTTGAGATAAAGAATATTTTTGAAGAATACTTAAGAAAAATTCTAAAACTATTAGCTTTCTATCTGTAATTTTTTCCCAGCTTATTGAAGTATAATTGACAGGAACGCCTGGGTGGCTCAGTGGTTAAGCGTTTGCCTTTGGCTCAGGGTGTGATCCCAGGGTTCTGAGATCGAGTCCCACATCAGGCTCCCTGCATGGAGCCTGCTTCTCCCTCTGCCTATGTATCTGCCTCTCTCTCTCTCTCTGTCTCTCATGAATAAATAAATAAAATCTAAAAAAAAAGAAGTATATTTGAGAAAATTATAACATACATAAGGCGTACAATGTGATGATGTATGTGTAAACGGTGAAAGCATTCCAACAATCAAGTTAGTTACCATATCAGTAATCTCACATGGTTCTTTTCTCAGCTCTAAGCTTCTGATCTTGTGATTTTTCTGACTTCAGATGCCACATATATATGAATAGCTGTCAGAAATATTTTGGACACCCCAGATCCGCCCCTCACCTCTATCTTTTCTAAATACTGTCCTTCTTATAGGTTGCATGTAGGTCAAGCTATTTTATTTATTATCTTCCTCTGAAGGAGGAAGTGACTTGGAGGTTTTTGGCTGTGTACATTTTAAAGATAGCAATAGTAACTGAACCTCATTCATCCCTGATTCATTCATCCAATAACTCAGTGGTTACCATGTGTCATATACTATGCTGGAACTTAAGGATCAAAACATTAGATAGGTATGTTCTTTTCCTTGAGACGTGTATAATTTACCAGGAAAAAAGCATAATATTCTATTATAGGTGCAATAAAAGAAAAAATATAAATAGCTGTGTGAACTGGAGGAAGGAAAATGGGACGGGAATGTTGGAGGAAGGCTTCATAAAGGATGTGCTATTTTTGCTGTCACTGGAAGGATTAGCTGAGTCGTGCTGGCCAAGGAAAGAACATATGCACTGAATGCAGTTGTAAAAGAGCTTAGACTTCTTCTCAAGGAACAGTGAGAGGGGGAGTGTGGCTGCAGTATAGGGCCCTGGATGGGGTGACAAGAGAGGACATGCTAACAGGAGGTTGAGATGAGTTTGTAACAGGTTTCCTGTGCCTTGATAAGGAGTACAGACATCATCTTGTGGCTACTGGGAGTGTTATGGACTGAATGGAATGAAAATTCCAATGGGATGGTACTAGAAGGTGGGGCATTTGGGATGTAATTAGATTGTGAGGGTTGATCCTTCATGAATGGGATTAACATCCTTATATAAGAGACCCTGAGAGAGCTCTCTAGTTCTCTCCACCATATGAGGGTACAATGAGAAGACAGTAGTTTGTAACCTGGAAGAGGGCCTTCACTAGAAACCGACCATGTTGGCACCTGATCTTGGACTTGTATCCTCCAGAACTGTGAGAAATAAATATCTGTTGTTTGAAGCCATTCAGTTACAGAAGCCAGAATGGACTAAGACAGTGGCCCAAAGAGTTCAAGATATCATGATATCAGGTTTCTGAAATGTCTCATATTAAAGCTGCTAGACTACATTGATATCAAACTCTCAGCAAATATCTCTTAATATGAGTAAAATAAAGACTACTGGCTGTTTTATGCTAAAAACTATCTGAAAAACAAAGACTTACAAATCAAACATAGATTCCTCACTTAATAAAAATTATTGTTGGCTTTAAGCTCTCAATTATAAATATCTTCTATTACACAAACATACTATTCTCATAATTCTTCATTAAATTAAATGTTTGAGACTTAAAGGGATTAAGTAGATTTTGTAATTATTCCTCAGTTGTTCAGGGGCAGGATCAGATGATGATTCAGCTCTGGTGCCCTCACAGGACACAGCTCATTTCATTAAAGCTCTTACAGAGGCACCAAGGCATGGTGAATGATAATATGTATTGGTCATTGACATGAGTGTGAAAATTAGCAAAACATTTTTAAAAAATAGGTAATCTTGCCAATGCTTAATGGCAGAATACATACAATGCCACTTTTGCTTTCCTAGACTAGTGGTAGCTAACAATCAGATTCATTGTTTTGACTATTAGATTCATGTTTTCATAGTTTTAATAGGATATAATTTATATACCATAAAATTCACCCATTGTGAGTGTAAATTCAATAATTTTTAGTAAATTTATTGAGCAGTGCAACAATCACCAAAATCTAGTTTAAGGACATATTTGTGTCACCTCCTGACTCAGTTCAGGCTGCTATAAAAATGCCACAGACTGGATAGCTCATAAAAAACAAATCTATTTCTCCCTGTCCTGAAAGCTGGGAAGCCCAAGATCATGGCATGGCTCTGACTGTGCTCCAGTGAAGGCCCTCCTCCTGGTTCATAGCCTCTCACTATGTCTTCACATGGTGGAAGAAGCTACAGATCTCTCTAGATCATCTTTTATAGGGCACTAATCCTATTCAGGAGGACTACACCCTCATGAATTAAATACCTCCCAAAGGCCCCAACTCCTATACCCATCATCTTTGGTGATTAGTATTCCAACATATGAATTTTGGGGGATATATTTGGACCAAAGCCTCCCCCCAAATTCCCTCAAACTAATTTGCAGTCAACCTCCATTCAGACTCCAGCGACAAGAAAACATGTGTTCTGTTTTTATGGATTTGCTTTTTCTTAAGTTTCATGAAAACAGAATCCTAACATGTGGTCCTTGGGTCTTGCCTCTTTCACGTGGCATAATGTTTTTGAGACTCAATCACGCTCTAGAATGCATCGGTAGTTTGTTCCCTTGAATTGAAGTGTAGACATCTACAATATGGATTTACTACTTTCTTTTATCCATTCATCAGTTCATGGACATTTTGGTTCCTTCTACTTTTTGGCTATTACAAAGAATGCTGTTATGAATGTTTATTTACAAGTCTTTCTTTGGATAGAAGTTGTTGCACTGAGTGTGATAGTAAGTTGATGTTTTAATTTTTAAGAAAATTAGTTGTTTTACAAACTGAGTGTACAATTTAAATTCCTAACAGTAATATATGAAAGTTCCAATTTCCCCAAAATGCCATAAACAGTTATTGTCCATCTCTTTTATTTTGGCTATTCATCATATAAAGTGATACCTCATTGTGGTTTTAATTTCAATTTGCCCAATTACTTTAGCATCTTTGCTAAGAATATTTTCATGTATCTATTCATATATCTTCTTTGGTGAATGTTTAATTAAATATTTTACCCATTTATTATTGGGTTGTCTTCTTATTGAGTTGTAAGAGTTCTTTATATATTCTGGATGGGAGTTTTTTAAAATATACATGATTTGCAACTATTTACTCCTAGTTTGTGGACTTTTTTCATTTTCTTAATGGTGTCTTTTGAAATGAGTTTTTCATTTTAATGAAGTCCAATTTATAATTGATTTTTCAAATAGATACCCAATTATCCTAGTTCATTGAAAAAAAAAAAACTATCTTTTCTTCCACTTAATTGCCTTGGTCCTTTGATTGAAATCAACTGACCATAAATCAAAGCTTTTACTTTTGAACTCTCAATTCTTCATACCAATACTTCAATCAACACTTTACTATCTTAGTCACTATAGTTTTATAGTATGTTTTGAAATTGGGTAGAGGAAGTCCTTCAACTTTGTTTTCCTTTCTCAAAATCATTTTGCCTGTTCTCTCTCATTTGCATTTCCAAATAAGTTTTAGGAGTAGCCTTTCAATGTCTATAAAAATTTCCGATGGTGGGGGCACCTGGGTGGCTCAGTTGGTTAGGTGTCTGCCTTCGACTCAGGTCATGATCTCCAGGTCCTGGGATCAAGCCCTGTGTTGGGTTCCCTGCTCAGAAGGGAGTCTGCCCTTCCCCAGTCTCTGTGCATTCTCTCTCCCCCTCCAATAAATAACAATAAAATCTAAAAAAATAATTTCCCATGGCATTTTGATAGTGATTGCAATTAACCTAGAGATCAGTATGGAAGATTTACAATCTTAACAATATTAGATTCTCTAACCCATGATCATGGGAATCTCTCCTTTTATTTAAATCTCTTTATCTCAGCATGTTTTATACGTTTCAGCATATAAATATAATATCTTTAGTTAAGTTGATTATTAAATATATTATTCTTTAGATGTTATTGTGAATGAATTTTTTTAAATTGTATTTTTAGCTATTCAGTACTAACATATACAAGAACAATAGTCTTTTGTTTATTACCATGTATCTTTACACAGCTAAACTATTTTATTTAAAAAATAAAATAAACTACTTTATTAATTCTGGAAGTTTTGTGGAGATTACTCAGGATTTTGTAGATGCAGTATTTAGTCATCTGTAAGTAGAGACAGTTTTATTTCTTTATTTTTAGTCTGGATACCTTCCCCCCAACCCTTATTGCATTAGCAGACCTACAGCACAATGTTGAATAGAGGTGGCACAAGAGTGAGCATTATTGCCTTGTTCCTGATCTTGGGGACAGCATTCAGTCTTTCACCATAAACTGTGATGATAGCTGTAGGATTTTCATAGAAACCATTTTTCAAGTAAGAGAAATTCCCATCTGTTTCTAGTTTCACAAAAGCTTTTAATCAATAATGGGTATTAGATATTGTCAAAAGCGTTTTCTGCATCTATTGAAGATAATCATATTGTTTTTATCCTTTTAACTTTGTAAAAAACTGCCAAATTATCTTCCAAAGTGACTGTCAGTTTTGCATTCCCAGTAGAAATTAATGGGAGTCCCTATTGTTCCACATTCTTGCAAGCAATTAGTACTGTCAGGCTTTTTTGTTTTTGTATTTTAACTATTCTTTTAAGTATGTAGTGTCATCACATTGTTGATTTAATTTGCAATTCACAAATAACAATGTTTTGCTTCCTTTCCTTGGCTTACTTGCCATCACTATAAATTCTTTGGTCAGGTGTGCATTCAGATCTTTTGTGCATTTTTAAAATTGGTTGTTTTCTTATTGCTGTATTTTAAGAATTCTTTGTAAATTTTTGTTTTTATTTATTTTTTAAATTTTTTATTCTAATTCCAGTATAGTCAATATCCAGTGTTCTGTTAGTTTCAAGTGTACAATATAGTGATTCAACAATTCTATACCTTATTCAGTCCTCATCATAAGTGTACTCTTTAATCCCCTTGAACTATTTGACTCATCTCCATAGTTTGTTCTCTATAGTTAAGAGTCTATTTCTTGGTCTCTCTCTCTTTCTCCCTTTGCTCATTTGTTTTATTTCTTAAATTCCTCATTTGAGTGAAATGATATGGCATTTGTCTTTCTCTGGCTGACTTATTTCACTTAGCATTATACTCTCTACCTCTACCCAGGTCATTGCAAATGGCAAGATTTCATTCCTTTTATGGCTGAGTAATATTCCATTGTATATATGCGCCACATCTTTATCCATTCATCTGTCAATGGACACTTGGGCTGCTTCCATAATTTGGTTATTATAAATAGTGCTGCTATAAACATAGGATTGCATATATCTCCTTGAATTACTGTTTTTGTATTTTTTGGGCAAATACCCAGTACTTTGATTCCTGGACCCTAGGGTAGTTCTATTTTTAATTTTTTGAGGCCCTCCATACTGTTTTCCACAGTGGCTGCAACCAGTTTGCATTCCAACCAACAGTGCACAAAGGTTTCTTTTTCTCCAAACCCTCACCAACACTTACTATTTAAAGTTCTTTGTATATTTTAATGAAAGTCCATTATTAGATACATGTTGCAAATACTTCCTCCCAGTCTGTTGCATATACTCTCATTTTCTTAACTGTATCTTTCACAAAGCAGAGGATTATATTTTTAATGATATTCAACTTAACAAAAAAGGTTTTTTTTTTATTTTATCAATCATGCTTTTGGTGTTTTATCTATATACTCATCACCAAACCCCAGGTTAAGTAGATTTTCCCCCAATGTTTTCTTCTAGAAGTTTTACATTTTACATCTAGAAGTTCTGAATTTTACAAGATGTATCGTGAATTTTGAGTTAGTGTTTATGAAAATTCTGTGTCTAGTTTCATTTAGTTTGCATATGGAAATCCAATTTTCCCAGTGTCATTTGTTGAAAAGATTATCCTTCCTCCATTAAATGGCTTCTAGCCCTTGTCATAGATCAGTTTACTATATTTGTGTAGCTATATTTCTGGGTTCTCTGTTCTGTTCCATTGATCAATGTGTCTTATTTTGCTAATACCAAACTGTCTTAATCATTGTAGCTTTATACTAAGTCTTATACTGGTTAGTGTGAGTCCTCCAATTTTTTTTCTTCTAATTCAGTATTATTTTAATTATTCTGGGTCTCTTGCCTTTCTACATGGACACTTCAGGAATAACTTGTCAATAAATATCCATAAAATATTTTGCTGGTATTTTGATGGGGAGTGCAGCTCATTTAAAATATAGCTGAGAATAATTGATATCTTCATATTAAAACTTCCAGTCCATCAGCACAGAATGTTCTCTCAATTTATTTGGAAGTATTTTGATGTTTTTTATCAAGAGATTTGCAGTTCTCTCTCTATACATCCTGTACAGATTATGTTAGATTTATGCCTAAGTATTTCTCTCTTATTTGTTGCAGTTTGTACACTGACAGTACATAGGAAAGCAATTTATTTGTACAATGACCTTATTTTTTTTTTGTACAATGACCTTATATGCTGCTCTATTGATGTATTCTTTTTTTTTTTTTTTTTTTTTTTTAGTTTCAGGAGGTATTTGTATTGGTTCTTTGAGATTTTCTACATAGACAATCATGTAATCTTCAAATAAAGTTGTATAGTATAATTGTATTTCTTTCTTTCTAATCTGCATATATATGCCATTTATTTCATTTTCTCCTTTTCCAGTAGCTAAGACTTCCAATATTATGTTACATAAGAATGGTGAGGCAAGACATTAAGCATAATGCAAGCTGTAGTTTTATAGTTGTTACTTATCAATTTGAGGAAGCTTCCTACTTTTCCTAGGTTGTTAATAGTTTTTATTATGAATAGGTGTTGGATTTTGTTAAATGCTTTTTCTCCACTAATTGATAGGATCATAGGATTTTTCTTATTTAGCCAGCTAATGAGTTAGTTTACATTTATTGAACTTTGAATGTTGAACTAGCCTTGTGTAACTGGAATAAATTTTATTTGGTTATGATATAGAAATATTTTTATACATTGTTGGATTTTATTTTCTGATATTATGATAATTTTCACACCTATGATCATGGGAAAAATTATTATTCTTCTGTTTTTGTGTGAAATTATAAAGGTTAACTAAGCCAGATTAGTTAGTGCTTTAAGTATACTATGTACTTAATAATTTTCTGACCACTTAATCTATCAATTATTGAGAAAAATATGTTAAATATTCTGACCAAAACTGTGATTGTAGATTTGGCTCTTTTCCTTTTCAATTCTGTTTTAGTTCATCTCTTTCTATTATTTTTGCAGACATAAATAGAATCACTGTCTTGTTGATGAATTTCCTTTTTCATTCTTATATAACATCCCTCATTTTTATTAATATGCCCTGCACTAAAGTGTACTTTGTCTGATTTTGTAATAGACACTAGAGATTGCTTATAATTAGTCTTTGCAGAATATATAATTTTCTATTTGTTAAAATTAATCTACATGTATCTTTGTATTTAGGATGAATCCTTTAATGCAATGTATAATTGGGTCTTATGTTTTATATTCATTGTAAAATTGTTGATATTTTAATTAAATTATAACCGTTAATATTAAAATATTTATCTTTATTATACTATAGTTCTACTAAATAATTTACTAATATATAATTAATTTAAATATTTAGTCCATTTCTATTTTTTGAAGGTTTATTTATTTTAGAGTTATTACAGAGAGAGAGGAATGCCCGAGTGGCTCAGCCATAGAGAGTCTGTCTTTGTCTCAGGGCATGATCCCAGCATACCAGGATCGAGTCCCACATCAGGCTTACTGCAAGGACCCTGCCTCTCTCTGTGTGTCTCTAATGAATAAGTAAATAAACAATCTTTTAAAAAATTGAGTGATACAGATAGAGAAAGAGCAAGTGAGTGAGTATGGTGGAGGGAGGAGCTGAGGGAGACAGAGAATCTCAAATAGACCCTTGCTGAGCATGGGCTCGACCTCACAATCCTGAGATCATGTCCTGAGCTAAAATAGTCAAACACTTAACTGAGCCACCCAGGCACCCCTAGTCCATTTATATTTAATGTAATTATTGGTATGATAGTTTTTTTTTTTTTTTGGTATGATAGTTTTTAAGTGTAGCATCTTTCTATTTGTTTTCCATTCTTCATTCTCATTTTTTCCTGATGATTTTAGGATTAAATATGCATTTTTAGTATTTAATTTCATTTCCACAATTGGTTTATAATTTCCTCCTCTTTATTTTTTTCAGAAGTTGCTGCAAGATTTTACCACATGTATTTAAAAATTATTAATTCTAGAAGCAACTAATACTACATCTCCTTTCTTATATTGTCATTAGTTTACAAAATATACTTTCATTCTCTCCATTGTGCTACTTTCATCTTTTACTACAATATATGTTCAAAAGCTTTCATAATATGGTTATTAATTTCTACTTCAAGTTAATTATCTTTTTGAATTTTTTTACTAAGATATAATTTACACACTTTAAAATTCACCCTTTTTAGAGTACAGTACTCTGGGTTTTAACTAATGCATATAATTATGTAACCATCACCACAGTCAAGATAAAGAACGGTCCTATATCCTCCAAATTACCCTTGTTCCTTTCTGGTCAACTATTAAAAAAATGTTAGAACAAACGAACAAACTCAGCAAAGTTGCAGATGTAAAGTCAATACACAAAACCCTGACACATTTTGATTCACTAATAACAAACTTTCAGAAATAGAAATAAAGAAAAGAATCCCGTTTACAATAGCATCAAAAAGAATAAGATGCCTAGGAAAACAAGGAGGTAAAAGATCTGTATGCTGAAAACTACAAAATATTAATGAAAGAAATTAAACGCATAAATACATGGAAAGATATTTCATGCTTATAGATTGGAAGAGCCAATGTTGTCAAAATGTCCATACTACCCAAAAGCAATCTACAGATTTAATGCAATCCCCACAATTCCAATGGCACTTTTCAAAGAAATGGAACAAACAATCCTGAAAGTTGTATGGAATTGTGCGTGCGCGCGTGCACACGCACACACACACACACACACACACACCCCAAAACAAAACAGCCAAAGCAATCTTCAGAAAAATGAACAAAGCTGGAGGCATCATGCTCCTTATATTACAAAGGTACAGTAATTAAAACAGTATAGTAGTGGCATAAAAACAGATATATAAATTGATGCAACAGAATAGAGAGCCTGAAAATAAACCCACACATATATGTCAATTAATTTGTGAAAAAAGCCAAGAATATACAACAGGAGAAGGACAGTCTCTTTAATAAATGGTGTTGGGAAACATGCAAAAGGATGAAACTAAATTGCTGTGTTACACCATACACAAAAATTAATCCAAAGGGATTAAAGACTTGAATGAGACCTGAAACCATAAAACTAGAAGAAAACATAGGCAATAAGCCCCTTGACATAGGTCTTGGTGATGATTCTCTTAATCTGACACCAAAAGAAAAAGCAACGAAAGCAAAAATAAGTAAGTGGGACTACTGTACACACACACAAACAGTTGCTGCACAGCAAAGGAACCCATCAACAAAATATAAAGGCAGCCTACGCAATGGGAGAAGATATTTGCAAGTCATTTATCTGATCAGGGACTAATATCCAAAATATATAGAACTCATACAGTTCAATAGCAAAAAAAAAAAAAAATCCCAAACGACCCAATTAAAATACAGGCAGATAATCTGAATAGACATTCTCCACAAAAATCATTGAGGGCACCTGGGTGGCTCAGTCAGTTAAGCATCTGACTCTTGGTTTTGGCTCAGGTCATCATCTCAGGGTCGTGAGACTGAACCCGAGTTAGGCTCCTCACTTAGCATGGAGTCTGCTTGAGATTCGCTCTCCCTTTCCTTCTGCCTTGCCTCCCCTCCCACAGTACAATACAATACAATAATTAATTAATTAATTAATTAATTAATTAATTAAAAGACATTCAGATGGCCAACTGGTACATGAAGAGATGCTCAACATCACTAATCAGGGAAATGCCAATCAAAACCACAATGAGATAGATATTACTTCACACCTTCTAGAATGGATAAAATCAAAAAGACAAAAGATAATAAGTGTTGGTGAGGACATATAGAAAAGGGAAATTTAGCACACTGGCAGGAATGGAAATTGATGCAGTCAGAATGGAAAACAGTAAGGATGTTCCTCAAACAATTAAAAGTACAAATACCATATGATTCAGCAATTCCACTTTGGGGTATTTATCCAAAGAAAATGAAAACAGTAATTCAGAAAGATATATGCAAGTGTCCACCAAAGGATGAATGGATAAAGAAATTGTAGTGTGTGTGTGTGCAATCAAATATTATTCAGCCATTAAAAAGAATGAAATTTTGCCATTTTTGACAACATGGATGTACCTTGAAGATATCATGATAAGTAAAATAAATCACAGAAAGACAAAAGCTATTTATAATCTTCTATATATAGAATCTCAAAAAACAGAAACAAAAAACAACAAGAAAAACAACCTCATAGATGAAGAGAACAGGATAGGGGTTACCAGTGTTGGGGAGTGGGAGAAATGGGTAAAGGGAGTCAAAAAGTAAAACAAAAACAAAAACAAAAACAAAAAAACCCAAAAACACAAGTTGCTGTGAAACAGATGGAAAAATTTTGAATATTTTGTTAAGTGCCAAACTATTTTCCAGGATAGCTGTACCATTTTATATTCTCAACAGCAATGTGTGAATGATCCAGTTTCTCTGCATCCTTGCTCGCTTTTTGTGTTATTGCTATTTTTTTATTGTAGATATTGTGATGGGGTGGAATAATATCTCCTTGTAGTTGTAATATCATTTCCCTAATGGCTAATTATGTTGAACATTTTTTTCTTTTTCTTTTTTATGTTGAACATTTTTTTTCGTGTGCTTGTCATTCTTGTAACTTCTTTGGTCAGGTTTTTGTCCAAGCTTTTCAATGCCCTTGACCACTTTCTAATGGAAGGGTCTGTTTTTATTGCTGAGTTCACAAAGTTCTTTATAAGTTTTTATCCTTACTTCCTAGTTTCTAGGCAATTATATTTATTTGGAGTTTTACACATGAAAAATTATTTCATGTGTAGACATTCAGATAAAATTAATTCACTCTGAATTTGAGAATTGCCAATTTTCTTATGGCTTTATCCAGAAATATGTGATATTTTTATCTTTTTCTATGAATATATGGTTTTCCACAAATATACCGTGTATAAGTTTAGAATTATCTCTGTATAAATCATAGTTGTGTATGCGTCCATGGAAAATCTTCTATTTGTTTTGTTCCTTCAGTAATACCCTATCTCTGAGAAATAATTTTAACAAAGGGAATGCAGGAAAGTCAACTATTGACTTATAGAGACTGTTAAGTGGTAAGACAGCCAATCAAAAACCTGTCAGTATCTGTACTGATATGCAACTGAATCTATGCATCTTACATCGCCAAGTCTAAATTTTTATTAATGTTTAGTTATGGACCATATATAAATAGGAAAGCTAATTATTATGAATTAAATGACTGCCTTTAGTACTTTGGGGAAAAGTTTAATCAGAAAACCATACAATGCTCAGACGTTCTTGCTTTAATTGCAGGTTGGAGCAGATAGTCATCAATACTGTAGGGAAATGCGATGTCGAAAAGTTTGGAGAGGAGATTATGGAAAGAATCAATATCATTCTTAGTATTGATCTACATAGAAGAGCAAATCATGCATCTTTATGTGTATAATTAAAAATAGACCCAAGTCTGCAAAAATAAATATTGACATTTACATTATATATTACAACTGCAAGTCTACCTTCCACTTTAGTCATGCTACACCTTCAGAACTGAATAGTCTTTCAGTGACTAATGAACTGGGGACTACTAAGAAGGCAAAAATCGTCATCATTTCCCTTGGTCCATCTTGGCTGAGGACATATCCTGAACACCTCATACAGTGCTGCAAATAATATCAAGTTGGAATTCACTTAGCTCTGGTCCAGGATGTAAATCCTGGTGTTAGGGCAACTGAAAGTCTTTAAACTTTAGTTTCCTCATCTGTACATTGGGGAACGTACCTAATTTTGTAAGAGCATTGCAGATGTTACATAATGTTTGTAAATGTTAGCATCTGTGATGTTACATGTAGCTCTTGTTAGTTCTTTTTTAACTGTTGTGTAAGATTCCCCATTTTGAATGAATTCAATTCCTTTATCTATTCCTGTTTGATGAGTATTTAAGTAAAACTACAGGATCACAGGGTTTATATATACAGGTCCACTTCATAAGACATTTGCAAAATCTCCCCAGAAGTGGTGTGATCATCTCTACTCTTGTCAGGATTTCCTGAGTTCCCATCGATACCAACGCTTGTTCTTATCAGATTTTAAAATGTATGCAATTCCAATTCATTTGAAATGATACTTCAGTTTTGTTTCAAGGACATTTTCCTGCTGGTAATGTTGAGCATCTTTTCATATACATATATATTGGCTATTTGGTCTTCCTTTACTATAAATTTACTATTCAGGTCTCTCATTTGCTTTTTATTACTTTAATTCTTGATTTGTAGTAGATACTACCTCTGTTGTTTATGGTAATTGAAATATGTTCCTGCCTGTGACTCGTCTTGCAATTTTAGTCATAGCTACTTTTCTTGGGCAGAATTTTTTATATTAATGTGCCACATTTATATGTTTCCTTTATGATTTGTGGCTTTGCAACATATGCATCTACTATATCTTCCATTGCAGTTAATGGTAAATCCATCCATGTAGTTTCCCCTTCATCTTTCATTCATCTCATTATCTAACACTTCATTTCCAATCAGCCAGAAAATCCTCATGGATTTAGCTTCGAAAATTATCCAGAGTCCAACTAAGTATTTCTCCACACGTTGTCCATTATCACACTGGTCCAGATCACCATCATCTCTAGCATGGATCACTGAGAGAATCTCCTATCCAGTCCTCTGCTTTCTCCTTCTTACTCCCATCATTCTTTACAGTAGGTAGAGTGATTCTGTACACATATATGACAGACCATATGACTACAGTTCCTCTAATAGGTCCCACTTCATTTTGAGTAAAAGCCAATGTTTAGACAATATTCTGTAAGTCTCCACACAACTCCTTTCTCCTAACACCCTCTAATCTACCCTGCCCTCTTTACCTCTCTGACTCCATCTCCAAATACTTTCCCCCTGTTCACCTTGTTACCAGCATACTGGCCTATTTTCTGTTTCTGGAATACAGTAAGCACATTCCAGTTTTGTGATTCTCACAATTGTTCTTTGCTCTTCCAGAAAAATCTCTTCCACAGATCTCTTCTCTTTCCCCTTCCCTTTGCCCCTCCTATTCATAATCTCTCTCTCAAATAAATAAATAAATCTTTAAAAACACCTTCCATTCCAGTCACAGCATTTCCTATCATCCTGTTTCCTTTATAGTTCATCATTAAATGCATTATGTGTTTGTTTTTCATTGTTTCTTTAGTTCCACTAGAATGCAAGCTCTATTTGTGCAGGGAATATTTTTTGTACATTTTGTTTATTGCTGCATCCACAACACCTGGGAAATTGTTTAACAACCCTGGTGGCAAATGATGCAGAGCATTTTCTCATGTGCTTGTTGACCATGTGTATGTCATCTTTGGTGAAATTTCTGTTCATGTATTTTGACCATTTCATGATTGGATTGTTTATTTGCTGTTGAGTTTAATAAGTTCTTTATAGATCTTTGATACTGGCCCTTTATCTGATATGTCATTTGCAAGTATCTTCTCCCGTTCTGTAGGTTGTCTTTTAGGTTGTTTTGTTAACTGTTTCTTTTGCTGTGCAGAAGCTCTGAAAAACCAAGTGGAGGTTCCTCAAAGAGTTAAAAATAGAGCTACCCTACAACCCAGCAATTGCACTACTGGGGATTTACCCCAAAGATACAGATGCAGTGAAAGACAGAGATACCTGCACCCCGATGTTTATAGCAGCAATGTTCACAATAGCCAAACTGCGGAAGGAGCCTCGGTGTCCATGGAAAGATAAAGAAGATGTGGTCTATATATACAATGGAATATTCCTCAGCCATTAGAAATGACAAATACCCACCATTTGCTTTGACGTGGATGGAACTGGAGGGTATTATGCTGAGTGAAGTAAGTCAGTCGAAGGACAATCATCATATGGTTTCACTCATATGGGGAATATAAAAAATAGTGAAAGGGATCATAAGGGAAAGGAGAGAAAATGAGTGGGAAAAATCAGAGAGGGAGACAGAACATGAGAGACTCCTAACTCTGGGAAATGAGCAAGGGGTAGTGGAAGGGGAGGTGTGGGGGGGAACGGGGTGACTGGGTGACAGGCACTGAGGGGGTACTTCACGGGATGTGCACTGGGTGTTATACTCTATGTTGTCAAATTGAACTCCAATAAAAGAATACACACACAAAAAATAAATTTAACCTAAAAAAAACAAATGAAAAGAAATTCCTCCTTATTTAATTGGAGATATTTTTAGTGTATTGAGTTTGTAATTTTATATTTTAAAATGTTCAAATTTAGACTTCTCATACAAATGGAATTCACTTGTGAATATATGTGAAATATAGATACAATTTTATTTTTTTAATATTGATATCCAATAGTCCTAACTTTTCATTTTGACTGGTCCATCCTTCCATTACCAAGCTATTACACAAAAAAATTAATTCCAATATAATAACCTATGGAAAAGTGCACAAACCAGAACATATTGCTGAAAAAAACCTGAAAGGTGAATACACCCATAGAACCACCCTCACACCAACACTTAACATGTTACACACACAAAATGTCTACCTCATGCCTTATCCCTGTCATTAATGAACACTTTTCTCTTCCTCCACAAAAGTAAATCACTATCAGGTTGCCTGGGTGTCTCAGTGGTTGAGCATGTGCCTTTGGCTCAGGGGGCTCAGGGCGTGATCCCGGAGTCCCAGGATCAAGTCCTGCACTGGGCTCCCTGCATAGAGCCTGCTTCTCCCTCTGCCTAGGTCTCTGCCTCTCTGTGTCTCTCATGAATAAATAAAATCTTTAAAAAAAAAAAAGTAAATCACTATTCTTATTTCTATTACCATAGAGTGGATCTTCCTTTTTTAGAAATTCATGTAAATGTTACACAACATACACTCTTTTGTGCCTAGCTTTGTTTGCCCTGTATTGCACAATTGTGATATTCATCTGTGTTGCTGCAGGAACAGTTTTTTAAAGATTTTATTTATTCATTTGAGAGAGAGACAGACAGATGGGAGGGGGAAGGAGAGAGAATTGGGAACAGAGCCTGATGCAGGGCTCAATTCACAACTGTGAGATCATTCTTTGAATGGAAACCAAGACTCGGACACTTAACAGACTGAGCCACCCAGGTACCCCAGGAGCGGTTTTTTCTTTGTTATGTTGTATTCTATTACAGGACTATCTTACAATTTATGTATTCACTCTAGTATTTTTGCATGAGTTGCTTCTAATTTTTGACTATCATAATGTAATTATACATAATGCTTCTACATTTTTGAAACAACTTTCAAAATAATTTCATATATTTATTATAATGTTACATAGTCATATAACTAATTGATAGTATTTATTGTTGCCATAGATCTTCATCAATGCTCAATATTGCTATTTGGTTTAATCTGTCTGGTGTCTATATAGTGGTATTATATCAAGGGTTTAATTTGCCTTTTTTTTTTTTTTAAGAATGTGTGCACACATGCATGAGCAGTAAGGGGGAGGGGTGTTGAAGGAGAGAGAGAATCTTAAGCAGGCTCCATACCCAGGCGGAGCTCTTTGGCGGGGCTTGATCTCACAACCCTGAGATCATGACCTGAGCCAAAATCAAGAGTCAGATGCTTAACCAATTGAGCCACCCAGGCACTCCAGCATTGCTTTTATGACTAATGCATTTGAGCACTTTTTCATATAATTATTGTCCATTTGTTTATTATTTCAATTCAAGTGCCTGTTTAGGTATTTTGCCCATGATGTTGTATCTGTCTTTCCTTACCACTACCTACAAATGTTTTATATAGCTGGATACAAGACCCTTGTCAAGTGTACATATCACAAACATCTTTTCTCTGTTTCTTGCCTCTTCTTGCCCTTGATTAACAATTCTTCATTTTGTTGTAGTTCAATTTATTAGATTTTATAGTTAGTTCTTTTTGTGACCTCTTTAAAAAAAATCTTTGCCCATTCAAATGTCAAGTATTTATGTAGAATCAAAATAAAAAATAAAAGCTCACTTTGTAGAAATAGACAGTAGAATGGTGGTTAGCTGGGGCTGAGGAGTGTGGGGAATAGGGAGATGTTGGTCAAAGACTACAAGCTTCCAGTTAGAAGATGAATACATTCTGGGGATCTAATGTACAGCACAGTGATTACAGTTACCAATACTGAATTATGCACTTCAAAGCTGCTAAGAGTGTAGACCTTATGGTCTCACCACAAGAAGAAATGGAATTACGCAATGTGTTGGATGTGTTAGCTATAATGCTATGGTGGTAATCCTACTGCAACAGATCAGTGTATAAAATCAACACATTGTACACCTTAAACTGTCTCAGTGTTATATATCAATTATATTTCAATAGAGCTGAGGGAAAAGTTTGTAAGAACAAAAAAGCTTGTGTCTTCCACCTTGAGCATTGTCACCCTCCCTCTCTTAGATCTCTTACTCTGATGGAAGCAAGCTGATAGAATCAATCTGTCCTTTATGAGGCATCCCTGCAAAGAGCTCCCTGTAGTAAGGAACGGAGGCCTCCAAACAGTCATATAAATAACTTTGGAAACTGATGGCTCCTTTCCCCATCAAGAAGCCTCATGAGAGACTTCAAGCCAGAGGCACATAGAGAATTGTAAGGATAAAATAATATACCTGTATCAAATACCTTTAGCCACAGTAATGCTGCAAAATAACCAATCACAAATCCCTGTGGCAATGTGATAATCATTTCCTTAACTCACAAGAATATAGGGTGCAGCTAAACTAGGCTGGGCTGAATTAATCTTAGCGACACTCATTCATAACTGGGAATCAGATGGCTCTGGCTGACCTACAATTTTTTCATCAGAGCTGACTGGGATGATGCAGCTGTGCTCCACGTAACTAGCCTGGTCATGTTCTCTCGGCAGAAAATCCAGAGAAAATAAGCCCAACAGCACTTTTCAAGCCTCTATTTGCGTCATTTTTGCAAATATCTAATTGGCTAAAACAAGTCACAGGAATAACCCCAGAGTCAAAGTGGGAGGCCACTAAAAGAAATGGTTTGTCATGGGACACCTGGGTGGCTCAGGGGTTGAGCATCTGCCTTCGGCCCAGGGAGTGATCCTGGGGTCCTGGGATCGAGTCCTGCATTGGGCTCCCTGCGTGGAGCCTGCTTCTCCCTCTGCCTGTGTCTCTGCCTCTCTCTCTCTCTCATGGATAAATAAATAAATAAAATCTTAAAAAAAAAAAAAAAGAAATGGTTTGTCAGTTTATCTCCCTTGACTGAAGGTTGCTGATAAATTCATTGGGCATTTAAGAAACCTCGACTCATCTGCCATAAATTCATAGTATGACCTTGAAAATGGCTGTTTATGTGATGTGACTGTACTGTCATGAGGTCAGGAAAGGGGAATGAACGTAAAGTTTGTTTATGCTAGGAATGTACTTTGCTAAGGGATCAAATGCAAGATCTGATCCTTTAACTAGTCAGCAACTGTGACCAAAAGAATGATATTTTTAGTACTTTTGAATACTACTGAAGTTAATGGCATTCAGAGAGAAAAGCAATTGAGTAAATAAGAAGTACACCAGGTTAGGTTTCACATCTGGTATGAAAGAGTGGTCTTCTAAGAAACAAATCCTCCTAGAAATAATATTGATAAACCCTGGATGAATTATTATTATTTCTGACTATTATAAAAGTTTATTTAATAAAAAAGTTCAACATGAAAATGCAGGTGACCTGATTTTTATATTGTAGTAAAACAGGTACCATGGACAGGGGACATGCGGAAGCAGTTTTCCTCTTCTGATAAACATGCCCATTGTTTATACTCATTCCAAGGCTTCTAACATGATGATGCCATTCCCTCGTATTACCACCATTCCAATATTGTTCTGTTGCCCGCTAGTTGACATCTCCACACATTCATCTATCACAAGATTGATGAACGGATCGAATCCTTGCAATATTCCTTGGACATGTCTGTCACCATTTAATTTCAATGATAATTTCTTGTCCATAAATTTTTTTCAACTTGGGAGGGTGAGCCTTGCTCATGGCATCAACTCAGCGAGCTCACAGATGCCCCCCTGGATGAATTATTTTTAAAATAACTACTACTATAATTATTTCTAAAACAAATAGTGCTCTGGGGATTTGACATGGGCATGCAGATTTTGGAGGGGAGTCAAAACTTGATGTGATTGGCAAGAAGGGAAGTTGTTGGGTGTGTGTATGTATACATCTGTGCATACAGACAGACACACGCTGTGCCCTGAGGGTAGGTGGACTGAATAAAACACCAAAATAAAACACTTTTGTAAGGAAGAAGCAGGGAAATGAGCCTGAGAACACCAGGTTGCTGGATGGCAGAGGTCCAGGAAGAGAGAGTACTAGAGAAGGGAAAACCATAATAATGGTTTTAAACTCAAGGTTCTGGATGAATCCTGAACCACCTGTACCTCACACAAACTAAAAGCCATTTGCATTTTTGGATTAAAGAACTAAACTGAGAACTGAGTTTACTAAAGGCATGATAGTTTGCCCATGAGGATAAGCAATTAAAATGGCTGAAATTATAATTTTACCAATTTTATATTCCTAAGACCAAGAGATGGCAATTATGTGGAGTAACTAGATCTCTCAAATATTGCTGTTGAAAGTGACAAATGGGATGTATGACTACTTTGAGAACTACATTTCATTTTTTCAAAACTTCAAACAAACATGATATGACCCAGCTATCCTGGTCCTAGGTACTCACTCAGGCAAATGAAAGCTTAGATATATACAAAGACTAGTATATAAATGTTGATTACAGCTTTATTTGAAATAGTTTTATTCTTAATAGCCAAAAAGTGAGAGCAATCCAGTGTTTATCATTTCATTAATGGATAAATGTGATATTTATCCATTGTGATATATCCATACAATGGACTACTGACACAATGATATAGTGGTTACCCTCTTGCCACAAGGCAACACAGCTCTGATGCCATTTCCCTCTGAGAGCTCCCATTGGGATACAGTTGAAGCTAGTCTTCAGCTAAACTCACAACTTTGCTATCCACTTCACTCCTTACCCTAACCTGATTCCCTCACTGAACTCCCAGTACGTTCTGAAAGCATTCAATCATTAAACCATTTGCACAAGAATAACCTTCCCATGCTCTCTTCTAAGAAACACATGCTTAGACAATTGGTAACATAAGTGTGCCTAGGAAGCCTAAGAATGGAGATATGGAATTTGGTTACTCACAGCTGGCTGGCAAATCACTACTTGGAGGTTAGGTATTGGTATTCTCTGGAATGTTTTTTTTTTTTTTAAGGATTTTATTTATTCATTTGACAGAGAACACAACAAGCAGGGGGAGTGGCAGGCAGAGGGAGAGGGAGAAGCAGGCTCCCCACTGAGCTGGGAGCCTCATGTGGGGCTTGATCCCAGGACCCCGGGATCATGACCTGATCCAAAGGCAAATGCTTAACCAACTGAGCCACCCAGGTGCCCCTGGAATGTTTTGATAGTACTATCAAAAGTTGTTATTCACTGTGGCGAACTGAAGTGAGATACAGGTAAAAGGGAATTTACTGACCTGTGCAATATCTATGGCATTTAAGCAAAGACAAGGAAATGGTAATAATAATAATAACTGTAAAACTAGTTGGCCATTTTTGAGTACCAGTGAGGCCTTGAAGAGAAAAAAAAATAACATTCAGTTCAATTAACCATCAATTCAAAGCAAAGTCTAAGTTAGAGGGCTCCTTAGCAGTGTTTAAAGAAACTTCTATCTCTTGCTACCACAGGTTTGACGGAGCTAAAGCTCAGACCCAAGGCTTAATTGTTCGAGTAGCAGAATTTCAGAAAATGTTGAATGGATTCTCATACTCGACAAGTATCCTGGGTGAAGTCAGAGCCCTAAAATGGTTGAAAACTGGAATATGAGATAGTGATTTTTGCATAAATGCATTTGAGAATCTTGAAGCTCTAGATTTTCTAAAACCCTCTAAGCCTACAGAGGTGGCTCACTGTTACTTGAGAGAAGAGCTTTCACACTTGCCTTTCTTACTATGCTGAGGACCTTTATACCATGCAGAGGACTATAGCAATACATGTCATCTTTATATCTGTACCCATCAGACTAATATCTATGTTCAGATCTCAGCATGATCCCTAGAATTAACAAGCATAACAAGGTCACAGGTTACAAGGCCAACATATAAAAGTCATTTATTTCAACAGCTATATACAGCCAATGCATAATTGAGAAGTGAATTTTTTTAATATCATTTACAATAATAGCTTAGTGTTTCCATCTTTTGAGTTAATCTAAGAAAACAGGTACTGGATCGGTATGCTGAATACTAAAAAACATTGATGAAAAATAAAAGAAAAACTACATAAAACAAAAAGATACTGTTTTTAATGGATTTGAAGACTCAAAATAGTAAATATGTCCACTCTCTCAAAATTGATCTATAGACTGAAAAGGATTCCAATCAAAATCCCAACAAGAGGGGTGCTTGGTGTGCTCAGCTGGTAGAGCATGCAACTCTTGTTCCCTGAGTATGAGTCTGAACCCCATGTTGAGTGAGGGCTTACTTTTAAAAATATATCCAACAGTATTTTTACGGATTTAGAAAAAATGATTCTAAATTTTATATGAAAAGGTAAAGTGACCTAGAGTAGATAAAATAATTTTGGAAAAAGAAGAAAGTGGGAAGAGCTGTATTACCCTGTTTTAAGAGAGAGAATTTAAGCTACAGAAAGCAAAACATTGTAGTATTAGCAAAAAAAATAGACACATAGATGAATATAACAAAAAAGGACCTGGAAACCAAGCCACAAAAAATGGCTGTGACATTTTGACAAAGGTGCAAAAGCAATTCAATGGAGGCGGGCTAGTCCTTTCTAAGAATCTTGTGGGAAGCCCATATGTAAAAAATGAAACTTGACATCTCATATTTCATACAAAAATTAATTCAAAATGAATCATACGTATAAATATAAAATGTAAGGCTAAAAAAGTTTAGAAAAAAGAATGGGGGATAATCACCACAACTCAGGTTAAGCGAAGAGTTCTTAAGACTTGAAACCAAAAACACAATCCATAAAAGGAAAAACTGATAAATTGAGCATCATCAAAATTAACATCTTTTCTTCTGTGAAACACATTGTTAAAAGAACAAAAATGCAGTTGTAGGTCCATTTCTGGGTTATCTATTCTGTTCCATTGATCTATGTGTCTGTTCTAGTGCCGGTACCAAACTATCCCACAACTATATGGTCAACTAATCTTTGACAAAGCAGGAAAGAATATTCATCTCCTTTGGGGAGATGAAAATTGAAATCACAGTGAGATTACCTGCCCATTAGAATAGCTAGATTTATATAAATATACTGAAAATATCAGTGCTGACAAAGATAGGGAGCAACTGATAAGAATGCAAAATGTTACAGACACTCTGGGAAATAGTTTGGAGGTTCTTTTTATTACGGAGATATTTATATACCATAAAATTCAACGTTTTAATACTTTTAAAAAAGTAATTAATCTCTACACTAGTGTTGGGCTGGAACTCACAACCCCGATATCAAGAGTTGGACGCTCTACCGACTAAACCAGCCAGGTGCCACAAAGGAAGTCTCTACTCTTTTTTAAAGTAGGCTCCTCACCCATTATCAACATTTTAAAACATAGAATTCAGTAGTATTTAGTGTATTTGCAAGATTATGCAAAACCACAACCATTCTATAACATTTTATCACATTTAAAAGACACCTTATAAAGAATCAATTCTCATACCTTCTCCCCCAGGCACTGGCATGTGCTACTCTACTTATTGTCCATATGCATTCTGCATATTCTGAGCATTCCATATAAATGGAGTCATACTACATGTGGTCTTTTAGCTCTGGCTTTTTCTTTTTTAACCTTAGCATCATACTTTCAAGGCTCATCTATGTTGTTGCATGCATCAGTCATCAATTCCTTCCTATGGCTGAATAATATTCCATTATATGGATGTGCCATATTTGTTTATTGATTCATTAGTTGCTGAGCACAATTTATCTATCATGATAATGTTTCTATGAATATTCATGTAGTAGTTATTTTGTAAACATGTTTTCAATTCTCTGGGGACTACACCTAGGTGTGAAATTGCTGGATATCGTGATATCTCTTTCAACCTTTTGATGAACTGCAGAACTGTTTTCCAAAGTGGGTACACCATTTTACATTCCCACTAGCAATGCAAGAGGTTTCTAATTTTTTGACACTCACGCTAACACTTTTTAAAATTTTTAATTTTAAAAAATAATATTCATCTAGTGGGTGTGAAGTGGTCTCTCGTGTGGTTTTGATTGGTATTGCCTCAATGACTAATAATGCTGCACAATGATGAATAATGTTGCACATTTCTGCTTATTTAGGCCATTTTCATAGCTTCATTGGATCACTCTCTTAAGTCTTTTGCTCATTTTTTTAAAGTAATCCCCATATCTGTGGGAATAAAACTCACAGCACCAAGATCAAGAGTTGCATGCTCTACTAATTTGAGCCAGCCAGGTTCCCTTTTGCCCATTTTTATCTGAGTTATTTTTATTGCGGAGTTGTAAAAATTATTTATATATTCTGGATGCTAGACCCTTATCAGATATGTAAGATTTGTAAGTATTTCCTCCCATTATGTGGGCTGTCTTTTCACTTTCTTGATCATGTGCTTTCATGCACAAAATTTCCCAATTTTGATGAAGTCAAATTTTTTTTTTGGTTGCTTGTAATTTGAGTGTCCTATCTAAAAAAGCATGGCCATATCCAAGGTCATGAAGGTTTATAGCTACGTTTTCTTTTAAGGGTTTAATAGTTTTGGCTTATACTTAGGTTTGTGGTTCATTTTGACTTAATTTTTGTATATGATATAAGGCAGCAGTCCAAACTCATTCTTTTGCATGTGACTTGTCAACAAATGGCACTAAAATAACTGAAAAGGTGCTTGTATCCACATCAAATTGTCTTGTTAAGCTTCTTGAGAAAGAAAAATCCACTGACCATAGTTGTTGATGTTTACATCTATATTTTAAATTACTTCTCATTGATGTATAGGTCTGTCTTATGCCAACACTGCACTGGCTTGATTCCTGTGGCTTTGTAGCTGAAACTGGAAAGTGTGAGTCCTTCTACTCTGTTCTTCTTTTTCAAGATTTTTAAGCTATTCTAGGCCCCTGAAATTTCCACAAGCATTTTAGGACCAGCTTGCCAATCTCTACAAAAATACCAATTAGGATTTACATAATCAGATTGAATCTGCAGATCACGTAGAAGAGGATTACCATTTTAGCAATATTAAGTCTTCCAATCCATGAACACAGGATGTCATTATTTAGGTTTTCTTTAATTTCTGTCAATAATATTTTGTAAATGTATATGTACAAGGCTTGTAATTTTTTAAAATACTACTAAAGATTTTGGTTTGTTGATGCTATTGCAGATGGAAATTACTTAATTTTTTTTTTTATACCTTGCTAGTTTATATAAATACAACTCAGGGCTCCTGGTTAAGTATCCAACTCTTGATTTTGGCTCAGGTCATGATCTCAGGTTCATGAGATCAAGTCTTGTCTCAGGCTCTGTGCTCAGCAGGGAGTCTGCTTCTCTCCTTCTCCCTCTCCCACTGCCTCTCCCCACCACACACACAGATGCACGGTCTCTCTCTAAAATAAAGGAATCTTAAAAAAAAGAAATACAATTGATATGCATTTGATCTTATATCTTGCAAGCTCACTGAATTCTTACTCTAAGTCTGTGTGTGTGTATTCTATAGTTTTTTTTATATAATCTCATGTCATCTGTGAATAAGAATAGTTTTATTTTTTCCCTTCCAATCTAGATGGTGTTTTTTTTTTCATATTCTTGCCTAATTTCCCTGGATAGAACCTTCAGTACAAAGTTGACTATTAAGGTATAAGGGTAGGCATCCTTTCTTCTTTCTCACTGTGGAGGAAAAGCTTTCAGTCTGGCAATAATCTCTCTGACATTGGCTGTAGCAACATTTTTCTAGATAGGTCTCCCGAGGCAAGGGAAATAAAAGCAAAAATAAACTATTGGAATTACATCAAAATAAAAAGCTTCTGCACAGCAAAGGAAGCAATCAACAGAACTAAAAGTCAACCTGTTGAATGGAAGAAGATATTTGCAAATGATAGATCCAATAAAGGGTAAATATCCAAAATATATAAAGAACTCATACAACTCAATACCCCAAAAGCAAATAATCCAATTAAAAATTGGCAGAAGACATGAATAGACATTTCTCCAAAGAAGACATCCAGATGGCCAACAGACCCATGAAAAGATGGTCAACATCACTGATCATCAGGGAACTGCAAATCAAAACTACAATGAGATATCACTTCACACCTGTCAGAACGGCTAAAATCAAAATCACAAGAAACAGTAAATGTTGGTTAGAACATGGAGAAAATGGAATACTACCATACTGTTGGTGAAAATGCAAACTGTGAGGAGCCTTCTTCTCCCTCTGCCTATGTCTCTCTCTCTCTCTGTGTCTCTCATGAATAAATAATTAAAAATCTTTTAAAAATTAAACAGAGAAATACCCTATGATCCAGGAATTGTGATATTATACTGGGTACTTAGCCCAAAAATACAAAAACACTAATTCAAAGGGATATATGCACATCTATGTTTATAGAAGAATTATTTACAAAAGCCAAATTATGGAAGCAGCCCAAGTGTCCACCAGTATATGAGTAAAGATATATATATATATGTGTGTGTGTGTATATATATATATATGTGAGTGTATTTATATACTCCAATATTGGTGTGTATCTTCTTCTTTGGGGACAGATAGATAGGAATATACATATATATGGAATATATACATATATGGAATATTTTTCCAGTGAATAAAAAATGAATAAAATCCTGCCATTTGCAATGATATGAATAGAGCTAGAGAATATAATGCTGAGCAGAGCAAGTCAGTCAGAGAAAGACAAATACCATATGTTTCACTCACATGTAGAATTTAAGAAACAAAACAAACAAACAAACAAACAAAAAAAGAAACAAAACAAATGAGCAAAGAAAAAAAGAGAGAGAGAGACAAGCCAAGAAACAGACTTTTAACTATAGAGAACAAACTGCTGGTTACCGGGGGGGGAGGGGGGGGGCGGGGGAAGGGGGAAAAAGGGGATGGGGATTAAAGAGTATACTTACCATTATTTAATAAAATAAAATATAAAGATTTAAAAAAATAAGTTTCCTTCTATTCCTAGTTTTTGTGGATGTGTTTATTTTGATGATCATGTGAAGTTTGTCCTTTTTTCTGTTAATACATTGTATGTCAATGTGGTATGCCTGTCCTGGACGTATTTTCCCTCAGATCTAATCCACACTTGTCCCCTGCTCTACATAGGGCCTGACATCTGCAGGCTGCAATTCTTTACATGTTACCAATCATATTGATTTCCTAGTGTTAAACGTATTCACAGTCGTGGGACAAACTCAACTCTGTCACTGGCAGTCAAATATGTTTAAGTGTCTGTTATAATTAACACAAAAGCAAAAACAAATACCTCTGGATTATGAAACCTCCTCTAAATATTCTATCTCTTTTGTCCTCTTTAAAGCCTACTCAAAAATAAATTTTTGCACATTTCAGTTAGTGTATGTATATACGTCCACACATAAATTCTAATAGCATAAGTAATAGAGTGATGTATTCAACTTGTAAAACATTCAAGCACTGCCCATGAAGGTATGTAATACCACCTGTATTACACAGCTCAAGTGGTACTCAGTGAGAAATGTATAGTCTTAAAAAGATGGATTAGAAAATAAATGTTGGCAACAGCCAAGCACTTCAAGAAGGTATGGAACGAATAGCACATTCAACCTCAAGAACTAGAAGCCAGGAAATAATAAAGATAAACACAGAAAATAATGAAATTGCCAACAGCAGAGCCAACTTACACAAGGTATTTTTGGAACCACCTATAAGGTAGACATTTTTGCAATAATGACCAATTACTAAAGAGGAGAGCGGGAACAAACAAGTTGAATAAATTTGTACAAAATTGAGATGAGAGTTTAAGGGAACATAAGTTCCCTCAGGATAACCAAACTGTAGCCAGGGAAATATTTTCACATATAGAGGTTATTTCAGCTAATAAGGAAGGAATGGTAAAATGATTATTCCATGACACCCGAATGGATTAATAGATAGAGGTGATAACCATTAATGACTGCTAACATCAACACAAAAGGAAACAGGCATTACACACCTCCTAATGGAAGTACACAGCCTCACCTATGGTGTAGTCTTCTGGAAGGGAGGGATGGAAAAACAAGCAAAAACCAATCCGACCAAGCTTCTATATCTACAAATTCAAAAAATACAGAGGGCTGAAAAACATGTTCATGGTTATTACCGTGGTACCGTGGGCAAGATCCAGACTATGGGAAAAAGGATAAAACACAAGACTTTTTTAAAAAAATGCAAGGAAAAAGCAGTGATATGGAGAAATGTTGTAGATTAAGAGAGATTTAAGGAACATAAACAATCAGGATATATAGACTATACATCAATTCAGAAAAACATTTTTTAAGTAATTAGGCTGTCAGACAAGCATGAAAAAATGGACATTTAATTCTAAGGATTTTTTTTTAGGAATAGAAATTGTATTGAGTTTATATTTTTGGAAAACATTCCTCATCCTTCAGAAATGCATGCTGAAATACTTAGCGGTGATGCCTTAAATTTGCTTCACATTCAAGTTGCAGGCTGGGTGAATGGTGCAGGTATAATTGGAAATGCATTAGTCACATATTAATGATCGCTGATGTTGAATGCCAGGTCTATTGGGTTCATTATACTGTTCTCTCTATTGGTATATGAGTTTGGCAGTTTCTGTCACACTTTTTATTATAAATATCATGCCACTAAATCTGAAAGCTTAAGGGAAATGGACCAGTTTTTTAGAAAATAAATAACCGAATTCAACCATAAAGAAACATAAAGCATTAATTCAAAAACACAAATGGAAACCATATTTAAAATTCGGGGATCCCTGGGTGGCTCAGCGGTTTGGCGCCTGCCTTTGGCCCAGGGTGTGATCCTGGAGACCCGGGATCGAGTCCCACGTCAGGCTCCCTGCATGGAGCCTCTTCTCCCTCTGCCTGTGTCTCTGCCTCTCTCTCTCTCTCTCTGTGTGTCTATCATGAATAAATAAAACCTTAAAAAAATAAAATAAAGTTTAAGCCACTCTCAAATGTCTGAGATAAGACTATTTTGGAGACCACTTCTACCAAACGGTCAGGGAAGATTAATTGCCAGCCTTAGTAAACTTTGCCAAAGCAAACCCCAAAAGGGGGGATATTATTCAACTTATTTTTCCCCAGTTAACTCCCCTTGATTCAAAAGCCAAATGAGAACCTCACCCCCAATCCCACTAACAGAACATCTGAGCCAAGCTCATTCGTATGGCAGGAAGTTTCTCAAATAAAATAGCATAGTCCAGAGAGCAGTGAATTAAATGAGCAAACAGGCTGTGTCCAAGGAATGAAAACATGACTTAACATTGGAAAACACTTTCGATTGTTAATTCCCTCCATTTACAAATTAGAGGAGGACAAGTGTTCGTGCCAATGAGTATAGAAAAAGCCTTTGAAAGAAATTCAACATGTGCTCGTGGTACAAACTCCGGCAAACTAAGAATAGAAGGGAACTTCCTCTTCCTAAATTCTACTGCAAACATAGAGGTGACACGCTAGAAGCATTCTCATTAAAGTCGAGAACAAGACAGACACGTACTCTCGTCTCTAGTGTTTAAAACTGCGCTGGAACTGAAAGCCAGAGATTCGGATATCAAATCAGAGATATGAACATTGAAAAGATACTATTTGTGGACAATAGGGTCAAATGCCTAGAAAATTAAAGGGAACAGGTGTGTGGAATATATTCAAATAGATAAGGGACTTTGAAAAGGTGGTGTGTAGGAGGTTGACATAGCAAGGTCAAGAGCCTTCCCACACCAAAGAAGTAACTAATTAGAACATGTAATACATACTCTTCCACTCACAGTAGCAACCAAAGTCCCAAAGTTGCCTAAGAGGAACTATAAAATCACAAAAATGTATGGGATCTTTATGGAGGCGAACATCACATTATACTGATGGACTCAGAAATAGCCCCAAACAGAGCGAGAAGTATACCTACCATATTCACTCATGTGAAACAGAATATCGTAAAGCTGCTAATGCTCCTTAAATTACTTACAGATTTAGCGCCTTAGCTATAGTTGCCAAAAAGGATAGTCAGGTCTGGGCTGCTGTCTTTCACTCCCCAAAGTCAACCCTGGAAAGCTATAGAAGGGAGAATGAAAACAAGGATGGCTCAGCTTCCTAGATCTGCCGTGACCTGGGTTCCCCAAACAACAGAAGTGAGCTCTATCCTAGAATTCTGGAAGCCAGATGCCCAAAATCGCTTTCACTGACCTGAAATCAAGATGCTGGCGGGGCCGTCCTCCCCCTGGAGACCCCAGAGTAGAATCTGTTCCTTGCGTCCTGCAGCCCCTGGCAGCTGCTGGCAATCCTTGGCTTGGGCAACGTTAGCTGCAACCTTCAAGGTCAACATCTCCAAATCTCTCCTTGCTCCATCTTCACTTGCCTTCTCTGTTGATCCCTCTGCTTCCCTCTTCTAAGGATACAAGTGATTGCATTTAGGGCCCCACCTGGATAATCCCACTCACGCCTCTACCATCCAAAGATTCTTAAATTAATCACACACACCCCAAAGACTCCTTCCCCCAAGCAGGGAGCATGGACAGGTTCTAGGGACTGGGAGATGGTATGTTTGGGGAGAATTTTTCAGCCTATCAACAACAAAATCTAAGCAAGACATGAGAAATCCTGTGGGGAACTGGTACTTGGGTTGGGGGGCTGGCGGGGTTGGGGAGGCCGCAGTGAAGTTCAGGAGGGTCTGTGGCCTGCAATCGATGGCAGATGATGTGATAGGCAGGAGGAACTTTTTTTTTTTTTCAGGAGGAACATTTTTAAACTTCTGTCCTCTTTCACTGAAGGAATCTGAGGCATCACCTCGGACCACAGATGCCAGTAGCCCTGGGGTCGGAGCAGATATCAGGGAAAGTTGGCTTGATTGATGCGGTGAGGCTTCGGGCTCTGCTAATGACCGCCTGAAACCACTTTAGCGAGTGAAGCCTGGCCTTTAAAAAGACATTTTAACAGGGGCACCTGGGTGGCTCAGCGGTTGAGCATCTGCCTTCAGCTCAGGGTATGGTCCTGGGGTCCCAGGATCGAGTCCCGCATCAGGCTCCTTGCGTGGAGCCTGCTTCTCCCTCGGCCTGTGTGTCACATGAATAAATAAATATTTTAACAGAATAAAAATGTCCTGAATAGGGAATTGCACATACACACACGCTTAAGAGAGCTACAGGATACACTTCGGAATAGCAGTGAGGCTTGAGAAAACTGGAACTTACTGCACCGGACAAGGCGATATCGGATAACCTCAAAAGAGCAGGAGCTCCCCCAGTCATGCTGCTTGGCTGCTGCGGTGTAGGACATAACCTGTTGGACCAGAACATTTCCAAAGTCTACACCTTTTGGGTGAGGAGACACCATAGGAAGGCGGGCTGCTTTCTCCGGATCTCCACCACCCGTCACGGGTGCCGCCGCCACCCCATCTAGCGCCTCACTTTGAGAAACAGAACCTTCCTGTAAAAGCACTGCAGCTGGCAGAGGACAGCCTCTCCCAGAGGGCATCTTACTAAGCCAAGAGCCTCGTGAGTGAAGACGGACGGGTCCACCCACCCTGGAACAGTGTGGACCCCCAGAATCCCGCTGTGACCCTACGTCAGCCCTGGTTGACGCTGGGCAGGGCTGTCAGGAGAAGCAAAGCACCCCCACCCCACCCCCCACCCCCATCTGCAGCTCTGGGAACTGGAATGCCCAGCCTCGACTGGAGGGTGGGGGGAGGAGGGGGTTCAGGCAGTTCCAGGCCTCAAAGAGCTGATCCTGTGGGAAGGCTCAGCTGACCCCCCACCGCAGAGCCTGTTTTCAACCAAGGGAGGCCCTGGCCGGGGTCCTTGGATTTAGTGTTTCCTGACTTCAACCTCTGGAGTCTGAAGGAGATGAGGCTTCAGCTGGGGTGACTGGACTCAGGTCAGCAAGGGGAGGAATCCCAGAGCCTGCTGGGTGTCAAGGCGAGGATGGTGAAGGACCCTCCCACCGCAGCCGGAGGGGATTTCACAGGCACCTACCTCTGCGATCTGCCTTGGGAGGCTCCAGGCATGGCTGACAGGCAAAGCCTACCCAACACTCACCTGTTGGGGGGTCTCAGGGATGTGAGAACATCCTCAGGCCCGCAGAAGGAAAGGGTCCCAGGCTCTGTCAAGAGGAAACAGCAATACCTAGAGAATGACTGGGAGATCCCCACCTCAGAACCAGAGGCGTCCCCACAAAAATTTGCCCTGACCCCTGTTGTCAGTCCTGGAGGTCCTGGGTAGCAGGGAGGGATAACACCCCCACCTCATTTCTGGATCAGGGATCTCAGGGAGAGGAGAACCTGGGCCTGAAGGGGCTAGCATCAAAGTGAGGCCTCTGAGGAAGGACAGGGAAGCTCTGGGAATACTGGAGCCATGGCCTGAAGGAAGAATTGTCAGGTCAACAGAATACAGGTGGCCTAAGCCCTGTCAGGAGTAGTTGTGACTACATTGAGGAGGAGTGACAATACCTCCCTGCCCCAGGGAGAGGGCATCCCACAGAAACCTGCCCCTGCTGCCAAGCCTGGGAGACCTCAGGCAAAAGTAGGTGCATGTGGCATCCTTTCCCTTTCCTCTCAGTGGTCTCAGGGAGGTCTGAGAAGAAGATATGGTGAGGGGAGGGACAGATATAAAGCTGAACACCCTGAAGGAGACCCGAGGGTACCCCTATCCCAGAACAGATGAGCCCAGCCCCTGCTGTCATACCTGGGAGGCACTAATTAGAGGCGGCCAGTTGTGGTAGGCCCACTTCCACCATGGGGTTGGGCGGGGGTGGGGGGTCCTCTCAGAGAGGGAGGCCTTCAGTCTGAGGATGCAAAGTCAGGTCGGCTGAGGCAGAGGTTGGAGCAGGCCCTGTCAGGAGTAAATATTCATAACATAATGGGATAATGGGCCCTCCTACCATAGACAAAGGAGGCCCCTGCTATGAGCCCCGGGAGACCCCGGGCAAGAATAGCCAGCCGCGGTGCCCCTCACTTCTTCCTCAGGAGAAAGTCCGAAGAGTTCTGGCCAGTGGTGGGGCCCAGACCCTGGCAGAGGAACGATGGGGACTCTGAGCCGTGAGAGAACCGTGGACCCCAGCACAGTGGGGGCCTCACAGGGTGTGGCCCCAGCCCTCCTGTCAGCGCTGCGGGCCCAGGACTGTGCCTGTAGTCCGCAGCCTGCGGTGGCCCTGCAATTCCCCTCATAGGAGCTCTAGGGAGAGGAGCTGGGAGGGGAGAGCCGTGGTGTGCGGCACATGTGTCAGGCCAGCACCGCGGAGAGGCTGACGCAGCACCGGGAGTCAAGGTGAGGTGCACCCCTGCGTGTCTACCTAGGGCCCCAGAAGAGGGGACCCCACAGCGCCTGACCATAGGTGGCCTACTCCCAGGCCTGGAAGCCTCAGGCTGTGCCAGCTGCACCCCGAGGAGCTATCTCAATTCCTCTTTCAGTTCTTAGGACCAGGCCCCCTTGGAGGCCCAAGAGCACTACCGGAAAGGAGGCCTGTAAGCTGCCTTCATCTGAACTGTCATGGTGGAGGCTCTCAGCAGAGGCCACTGATACTTTCCCTCTCTCCCCAAGGTCTGTGGATCCCCGATGCCCCCCCCCTTCTGCCCTGCAAGCTACTCCTAATACAAGTCACCACGCCTCTGGGGCAGAGGAGGAAGTGTGCAAGCTTCAGGGAGACCTTCAGGCCCCAAGACAGCCTCAGGGCCTGGTAGGTGTGCAGGGTCCCATGCCTCAGGAGAAGAAGCCACGACCTCCTCTTCTCTCTCCTTTGACTCCGGGCACCCCAGAGGCGGTTCCTGCTGCCAGAAAACCAAGTGGTCGCCAGAGTTCTGAGAGAGGCTGCTGCCATCACAGCCACTCCATCGTGTCCATCTGATGAGAGTTCTAGAAGCCAAGAAAGAGAAGGGGCTCCACCAGAGCCTACGTCCTTCCTCAGTGATGCACTTAACCCAAAGGTGGCCAAATTGGTGTGGTTCCTGAGTGTCAAGGAGGTAACGAAGGAGCTGTCACCAAGGCTGCAGTGTCATCAGAGAGCACAAGGGCTATTTCCCTGTGACCTCAGGAAAGCCCATGACTGCATGGAGGTTGTCTTTGGCGCTGAAGTGAAGGAACCGGACCCCACCAGTCGCTGCTGTGCAATGGGGTGCCGAGTGGTGACCAAGGCATGCCCTACACAAGCCTCTTGGTCTTATCCTGGGTGTGGCCTTCATGGAGGGGAACTGTGCCCCTGGGGAGGAAGTCTGGGAAGAGCTGAATATGATGGAGGTGCATGTTGGAAGGGCCCGGAAAGCTCCTCGCCAGCATCTGGGTGCAGAAGGCTACCTGGAGTATAAGTGGTACCCAACAGCGACCCTGCCCGCGACGAGTTCCTCTGGGGGCCCAGGACCCACGCCGAGCCCAGCAAGTTGCAGATCCTGCAGTTTTTTGCCAAGGTCAATGGCACTGACCCCACTTGCTTCCCATGCTGGTATGAGGAAGCTTCGAGAGACGAGAGCGAGAGAGAACCCGAGCCAGGGTTGCCACCACCGACGGTACTACTGCCATGGCCAGTGAACGTTCCAGGGTCCCAGCCGCAGCTTCTCCTGCCCTAGGGGAAGTCCAAAGCAGATTCTTCACTCTTCATTTGAAGACAACAGTCAGATTTCTAAGTAGTGTAGAGCTGCGGTGGATCTGGGGGCAACACAGTGCATAACACCCTGGAGTTTGTGTTCAACGTGGGCCATTTGGAGGTTTTCCCTTTTCCTATTTTTTTTTAAATATCATTCCTTTGTTTTGTGGGTTTTTTCTTGAGATTTTAATTATTTATTTGAGAGAGAGAACAAGTAGGGGGAAGGGGCAGAGGGAGAGGGAGAAGTAGGCTCTCTGCTGAGCAGGGAGCCTGACGTGGGCCTCGATCCCAGGACCCTGGGATCATGGTCTGAGCTACCCAGGCACCTCCTGGTTTGTTTGTTTTTATAAGTTTTTATTTTTAAAAAGATTTTATTTATTTATTCATGAGAGAGAGAGAGAGAGAGAGAGAGAGAGAGAGGCAGAGACACAGGAGGAGGGAGAAGCAGGCTCCATGCAGGGAGCCCGATGTGGGACTCGATCCTGGGACTCCAGGATCAGGCCCTGGGCTGAAGACAGGTGCTAAACCGCTGAGCCACCCGGGCTGCCCTGACTTTTAAGTTCTGCTGGGGCCAGACTCTCAAAAGGCCTGCCTTACAGCTGAGAGAAAAGTCTGGAACAGAAAACTGTCCTAGCAGTCACTTTGGATCAGGCACAAAGCAGAGAGAAGTCACCCCACTGGAGGCAGGTATGGAATGTGTTCTGAGATCTTTTAAAAACCCAGAACAATATAAAAAATAGTGAAAGAGAATAAAGGGGAAAGGAGAGAAAATGAGTGGGAAATATCAGAGAGGGAGGCAGGCCTAAGAAGGAAGGTGGCCATGCAAACCAAACAGGACTTGGGCACTGCCTATGGGCTTTGTTAACATCCCCCCTCCTCTCCAAACCCCAGGGGCCCCCTTGAGGGCTGACTCTATTTCTGTCCGGTTCCAGCACTTTCCCACATGACAGCACTGTCCCTTGGGCTTCGCCAGTGTGCCCTCCTGCCCAACTCTGGAACCTGACCGGCTCACTAGCCCCCTGCTAAGTCTTCCTCTGAAGGCCATGCTTCACTCCCAGGGGAACAGCCTAGAGTCACCTGCCCTTCCTTCCCCTGACATAAAGCATTGCTGCTCCTTCCAGAACGCCCCTTGCCTCCCAACCCTCTCACCCTGGAACCTCTGTGACAGCAACAACCCCTTCGACTTAAAAAGTCCACTTTGGACACCATGTTTCCAGGCCTACTCATTCCCCTTTGGCCTCTTGAACACACTCTCCAAGTGTTTTCCACTTGGGCTACTGAGTAGAGTGACTTGGCCCATAATCTCCTGGTTTGGAGGCTTATAACCCTGAAATTAGAAGTTTTTTTTTTTTTTTAAACCACTCTGATAGTTGCAGTAGGATTTTAAATGGCTGTCTTTTTGAAACTGGCCAGTGAACGCAGACCCAGATGAATCAGCTCACCTAGGCATTTAAAACTATCTACTGAAGCTGAATCCCTAAAACCCTGGAATCCTCCCACGAAGTAAAAATTGGCTCCCTGGTAGACATGCTAACTCTTTAAAAAGAAAAAAAAATATTCTATTGCCTTGCCTCTGTGCCTCTGTGTCTGTGGACCTTCCACACGGGAAAATCCTGGTTCGCAGTTTGCCTAAGGGCCCCGGGGTGGGTGGGGGTGGAACCCCCCAGGCATGTTGGACCATGCGGAGAGGAGTAGAGGCTATATTCATTTGGGGAATATAAATAATAGTGAAAGGGAATAGAAGGAAAGGGAGAAGAAATGGGTAGGAAATATCAGAAAGGGAGACAGAACATAAAGACCCCTAACTCTGGGAAACGAACAAGGGGTGGTGGAAGGGGAGGTGGGCGGGGGGTGTGGGTGAATGGGTGACGGGCACTGAGGGGGGCACTTGACGGGATGAGCACTGGGTGTTATTCTGTAGGTTGGCAAATTGAACACCAATAAAAAATAAATTTATTATTAAAATAAATAAATAAATAAATAAGTAAAAAAAATTAAAAAATTAAAAAAAGAAACAGGGAACAGAAAAGTGGTTGCTGGGGGTTGGGGGAAATAGGGAAGATGAATAAAAGGGTATAAATTCTCAGGTGTGAGATGAATAAAATCTGAGGAGCTAATGGAGCACATGGTAACTGTCGCTGAGAAGAAACACTGTGTTGCGTAATTGAAACTTGCCGAGACAGTACAACTTCAATGTTCTCACCAAGAAAACAAATCAAAACAAAAAAACCCAAAATGAGTATGTGAGGTGATAGATGTGTTAACTAAATGGAGAGAGTCCCTTTAGAGTGTGTAGGTACATGAAATCACCATGACGGACACTTGAAGTATCTTATGATTTTATCCTATGATTTTCCATAAAGCTGAAGAAAAAGAAACAAAACAAAAAGTGGACTACTGTTGCAATAAAAATATTTAAACTGAGGGAGGCACTTAGCGGGATGAGCACTGGGTGTTATGCTATATGTTGGCAAATTGAACTCCAATAAAAAATTTAAAAAAATATTTAAACACTCCTCACAACAGACACACTAGCTGTGTGTTACTAGTCCGCGTAACTGCTAGCTGATGCTAGTAATGAAGTCACTTTTGTTCACGTAAGTTCACGTGGCAGTTGGCAGGGTCTCTACTCTGAGGTGACCCAGGGATCCAGGCAGCTTCCATCCTTTGGCTTCACCATTGGAACAAGGGGTTGCCATGTTTGGGCCTGGGTGGAAGACAAAGCATGGGAGTAGCCCACTGGCTTCTGCTGATGACACCACGCAGTTCCCCTCTGTGTCCAGGAAGGAAAGATACGGTGTGGGTGAGCACTCGTAGTCCCTCCCGGAGGCTGACCCATGGCAGGTACTCAATAAAAAGCCACTGTTGTCATTTGTTACTAGAACAACTCTCTTCATTCCTTGAGGGAGTTTCTGATAAGGCCAAATCTTCCTTAAACTCTCTGACTTTTTCAAGGGCCTACTATGGGACAGCTGCTTTCAAAAACAGGATCATGTGGTTTTCAGGGGATCCCCTGAAGGTCAGGAGGGAGTATTTGAGCTTCTTCATTCACGGGCACTTTTGTGCAAGGCCGTTCACATTAACCTCTATAATCTCAGTAGGCTGACAGTCCTCTCCTTCCTTCTGACGTGTGGTCTGACTTTTTTTTTTTTTTTTTTTCTGGAAGTTAGTCCTGACACAGAATCTTTTTTTTTTTCTCTCGGTTTTATTTATTTATTTTTATTTTTATTTATTATTTTTAATTTTTTATTGGAGTTCGATTTGCTAACATATAGCATAACACCCAGTGCTCATCCCGCCAAGTGCCCCCCTCAGTGTCTGTCACCCAGTCACCCCAACCCCCCGCCCACTTCCCCTTCCACTACACCTTGTTCATTTCCCAGAGTTAGGGGTCTCTCATGTGCTGTCACCCTCACTGATATTTCCCACTCATTTTCTCTCCTTTCCCCTTTATTCCCTTCCACTATTTTTTATATTCCCCAAATGAATGAGACCATATAATGTTTGTCCTTCTCTGACTTATTTCACTCAGCATAATACCCTCCCTGTTTCTGTAGCTGTTTGCCTTTTTTTTTCTCAAAATTCCACGTATAAGTGATACCACACAGTATCTGTCTTTCTCCATCTGGCTCCTTTCACTCAGCATAATGCCTGTGAGGTCCATCCACATTGTCACAAATGGCAAAATTTCCTTCTTTTCCATGGCTGAGTAACACTCCATTCTGTACACGTACCACGCGTTCTTCATGTCTTCACTCTGATGAATGTTTAGGTTGTTTCCAGGTCTTGGCTGCTGGGAACAATACCACTGTGAACATGGAGCTCTTTGAGATCCTGTCTTCGTCCCCTTAGCATTTACACCCCGAAATGGGATTGCTGGGTCATATGGTAGCTCTATTTATACTTTTTTTGAGAAAATCCCCTAATGTTTCCACAGTGGCTGCACCAATTCCAACAGTGGACTAGGATTCCTTTTTCTCACCATCCTCCTCATCAGGGCCCGGGGTCTCTTTATGATCAAAGCAAGTGGAGCAGGCATGAGGTAATATCTCATCATGGCTTCGATTTGCATTTTCCTGAGGTCAAGCACCTTCTAATGTACCTGTTGCCTATTTGGATGTCTTTGGGAAAATGTCTATTCAGTTCCTCTGGCCATTTTTCAATCAGATTGTGTTTTGTTAATGAGTTGTGTGAGTTTTTTTTTAATGTATTTTGGGTATTAACCCTTATGAAACATGTGATTTGAGAATCTTTCTGCCCTTTCTGTAGATGGACTTCATTTTGTTGACGGTTTCCTCTGCAGAGCAGAAGCTTTCCAATTTAATGTAGTCTCATTTGTTTACTTTTGTTTTTATTGTCTTTACTTCTGGTTTGAAATCCCCCCCAAAAATAATAATAATACCCCCAACCACAAATGTGAAGCTCACTGTTGGGGCCATGACTTTCCTATAAGCTATTCATTTATTTGCTACTGGCAGATTTTTAACATTGAGAGTCATGTAGCAGGCCTATGCCTGTCATAGCTCCTGTGAAAATAACTACAAAATGAGAAACTGTGATTACTTACAAATGTCTATAGCACAAGATGACTCCAAACTTTTAGCCCTTCTCACTTCTGCTCACAGGGAGAGTGGAGAGAACATGGGTTTTGGGGTTCGACACAGCTGGATTTGTATTCCATCTTTCCGAATTACTGAACTTGGCTGGGGAAATTATTTATCCTTCCCAACCTAGCACAGTAGAGTGGTTATGAGAAAAATTTCTGGAGCATAAGTTTGAATCCGGATGCTGCTACTCAAGAGCTATAGAACCAGAGGTAGAGTGTATAATTCTCTGTATCTCAGATGCCTTGAAGACAAAATAGGGTTCTAAATAGTGCTAATCTCCTGGGATTGCTGACAAGATTAATGCATCTATGTAAAGGCTTAGAATAATGCCTGACAAATGATAGGCACTATATAAGAATTCACTGTAATTATTATAAAATAGAGAAAATAATAATACCAATTACATCATTGGGTTATGGGAAGCCTTAAATGTGATGATGTATATAAAGTATATCAAGCAATCAAGGAAAACCTTGTAGAATATATATTTGGCTTTTCCTCACTTCCCTGAACTTAGCCCAGACCCCAACACACTGTTTCACAAATACAAACACGGGTCTACCAACACACAATGCAGATTATTTTCAGATAATCCACAACGTTCTTTTTTTTTTTTTTTTAATCCACAACGTTCTAAAAGACATCAAGCTCATTAATCCACATCTCTTCTGAGCTGGCCATTTTATTTCTTACATTTCTTCCTCCTAGGCTCCTCGAAAGCAAAGCAGCCATAAGAATTACGAATTCAATGTCTTTACTAGCTCTAAGATTATTCATATTGAATAGGTTGTAGTAGTTTGCATCTTTTGAGGAATAGGTTTATTTCATCTAAGTGGTGAAATTTATGTGTGTAGACTTGTTCATACTCAACAGAATATCCTTTCAAGTTAATATGAAAGACGATTCATGAGAAACACCAAGGAATTGTTTAAAAAATAATAGCAGGGGAATTAACCTTTACAGGAATTAAAATGCACTATAAAGCAGTTTTAATGTAGATTGTGACATCAGCGCAGGAATTAACAGATAACTTAGTGCAACCAAGTTGCAAACTCAGGAAGAATTTTGAATATACGTGGGAAATATATTATGAACGTGTTTTAGTTTAAGCCTCTTCTATCTCTTAAGGCTGTATAATCATGAAAAAAGTATTTGTTATGTTATATCTCCTTGAATAATTTGCCACATTTTCATCGTGTAATGTTTCTCCATCCGTGAGGGTGTTTCTCATCCTGATTTCTAACCTGACATCAAGAGAACTACTCCAACTTTCATTTCGTCAGTATGTGCACTATATAACTTTCTTCACCTTTTTACTTGTAGGTGCTCTACGTCTTTATACATATAGTGAGGTTCTCGAAAACAGCATCTAGTTGTACCTTGCTTTTTTTATCCAATTGGATAATCCCTGACTTTTAAGTGATGTGTTTAGACTGCTCACATTTAAAATCACTATGAATTTGGTCAGATTAAAATCTGTATCTCACTATTTTCTATTCCTTCTTTGTTTCTCCTCCTTTCTGCCATCACTTGGATTCGTTGAGCATTTTTATTCAATTTTACCTTTTCTATTTGCTCATTGTGTATGACTTTTAAAAAGTTTATTAGTTGTTGCCCTAAGGTTTATAATATACATTTTAAAGATTTATTTATTTATTTTAAAGAGAGAGAGAGAGAGCACAAGCAGGAGGGGTAGAGGTTGAGGGAGAAAGAATCTGAAGCTGACTCTGAAATGAGCAGAGCCCAACCAGGGCTCGATCTCATGACCCTGAGATCATGACTTGAGCTGAAACCAAGAGTCAGACCCTTAACTGACTGAGCCACCCAGGTGCCCCTATAGTACACATTTTAATAAATGCTAGTCTGCCTTCAAATAAAACTAGACCACCCCTTACCCCCTGTGCCCTTGAAATTGAGGCTTTCTAGGACAACTTTCTCTACTGTAAGCACAACCCTTCGGATTTTTCTTCCAAGGATTAGAATATAATGCCTGGCGATAGAATGGGCGTCTTATTGGTCACAAGTAACAAAAGCACTAAATGAAGCTGTTATGAACAGGAAGATACCTAAGATTAACTTTGGATGACCTCTGTGGGCAGACCTTTGTTTGCTTACCCCCATACTTATGGTTGTCTGAGTGAAAAGAAATCCAGCTTATAAAGCAAGTATTTTTCAGGTTATCTTTTACTTATAGCAGAATGCAAACAAACCTCATACATAGGTACTATTTTTAGTTCCCTTTTACAAGTGAGGAACTGATCTCGAAAAGCTTGTGAAGAATTCTGAAATGTATGTTTACCAAATGAGACCATATTCTGAATCACAAAATAAACCTTAATGAATTTAAAAATAGAAAGCATATGAATTATGTTCTTGGCCCACAAAGGAATTAAACTAGAAATAAGTAACAAAAACATACCTAGAAAATCCTCAAATATTTTAAAATTAAATAACATCTATCTAAATCTTACAGTAAAAGGGAAATTATTGAAATGAATTAAAATTATAATATAAAACATCAGATTTTTAGAATGCATCTATCTAAGCAAAACTTGCAAAGAATTTTAAAACACTAAATGCTTATGTTTAATGGCATCTATTATATTTAATTATATTTAATGAAGCATTAAAAGAAGAAAAATTTAAATCCGTAACCTAATATTCAACTTTAAGTAATTATGACAAAAGAACAAATTAAACACAAAACAAGCAGAGGGAGGAGGTAATAAAAATCTAAGCAGAAAAAAACTAAATTGAGAAAAGAAAACAATCAAAAAAGAAATCAAAAGTTGATTCTTCAGGAAGATCAACAAAATTGACAAACTTCAAGCCATTCTGACAAGAAAAAAAACAGAACACACAAATTGCCACTATCAAGAATGGAAGAGGAAGGCAGCACCTGGGTGACTGGTTGAGCACCTGCCTTTGGCTCAGGTGTGATCCCAGGGTCCTGGGATCAAATCCTGCATCAGGTTCCCCACAGGGAGCCTGCTTCTCCCTCTGCCTATGTCTCTGCCTCTCTCTCTGGGTCTCATGAATAAATAAATAAAATCCTTAAAAAAAGAATGGAAGAGGAGGTATCACTACTGCCTATAGAGACACTGAATAAATAAGGGAATGTTACAATAACTTTATATCTGAAATTGTAACAATTTACATAAAATGCGTGATGAATACTTTCACAGCTACTAATTACCAAAACCCACTCTAAATGAAATAGGTCATATACAATCCCACATCTTTACTAAAGAAATTGAGTTTGTAGTTGAAAAACTTTCCAAAACAAAGAAAACTCCAAGCCTAGATGGTTTCTCTGGCATATTCTACCAAACATTTAAAGAATAAATACCAATTCTACACAATATCATCCAGAAAGTAGAAAATAAATACCCCTTTTTCCGTATTATGATTCCAATATTACTCTAATATCAAAAACAAACAATTACAGACCAATATCTGTATAGACCAATATTCACATGAACATAAATGCAGAACCCACAACAAAATATTCACAAATCCAATGTACTTATACATAATAAGGATAATACATCAAACACAAGTGGGTTTCATCCCAAAAATGAAAGACTGCTTTGACATTTGAAAATGTATTAATACATTTTTTAACATCGGAACAGACTATATAGAGGAAAAATCATATGATCAAATCAATAGACTCAGAAAAATCATTCAACAAATTTCACAAGCAGATCCTAAAAAAAAAAAAAGTCTCAACAAGCTTGGAGTTGAAGACAACGTACACAACCTAATAAGTTCATATATTAAAAATGCTCCAGTTTGCAACATCCTTAATGGTGAGAGTATGAATGCTTTTCCCCTAAGTTTGAGAACAAGGCAAAGATGTCTTCTCTTGAACATCACGCTTTAAGTTCTAAACTATTTTATTTTATTTTTTTAATTTTTATTTATTTATGATAGTCACACAGAGAGAGAGAGAGAGGCAGAGACACAGGCAGAAGGAGAAGCAGGCTCCATGCACCGGGAGCCCGACGTGGGATTCGATCCTGGGTCTCCAGGATCGCGCCCTGGGCCAAAGGCAGGCGCCAAACCGCTGCGCCACCCAGGGATCCCTCTAAACTATTTTAGAAGTCACAAAATGTTTGAAAGAAAGAACTCAAACTGTCTCTAGCAGCAGAACACATCATTGTCTGTATAGAACACAAGGTGGGGACACCTGGGTGGCTCAGTGGTTGAGTGAGGCTTCCTTTGGCTCAGGGTGTGATCCCAGGGTCCTGGGATCGAGTCCCGCATCGGGCTCCCCGCAGGGAGTCTGCTTCTCCCTCTGCCTGTGTCTCTGCCTCTCTCCCTTTGTCTCTCATGAATAAATAAATGAAATCTAGAAAAAAAAAGAACACAAGGTCAAATATAAAATAAAGTGTGTTCTTTTAATCGCAATGAAAAACCATAACTTGAATAAAAAATACAATACCACTGACACAGCAAAAAATGAAAATAATGAGGTATCAGTCTTACAAAATATGTGCCAGATCATTGTGCTGCATGCCATAAAACAGACTGGTGAAGTCAGAGTAAGACCTAGGTAAGTGGAGAGATATCCCTTAATCATAGATTGGAAGATTCAATATTGTTAAAATGTTGATTCTTTCTGATTTGATCCTTGGTACAACATAGGCTTATCAAAATTGTCAAGCTTCTTGTAGATACTGACAATCTCATTTGAAAATGTATATATAAAGGCACAGAAATTAGAATATTCAAGACAATTCAGAAAAAGAACGATGTTCAAATACTCAAACTATTCAATCAAGACTTATAAAGGGGCAGGGAGCACTGTGTTGTTGGCACTGGAGGGACACCTTTTTTTTTAAAGATTTTTTTAATTTATTTATGACAGAGAGAGAGAGAGAGAGAGAGACAGGCAGAGGGAGAAGCAGGCTCCATGCCGGGAGCCCGATGTGGGACTCGATCCCGGGTCTCCAGGATCCCGCCCTGGGCCAAAGGCAGGCGCTAAACCGCTGAGCCACCCAGGGATCCCCTGGGAGGGACATCTTTATCACTTTTTAAATGTACCAACAGTCTCAGAAAGAGACATACACAAATAGAGACAAGGGATTTTTAACAACAGTGCAAAAGCAATTCAATAGATAACCTTTTCACCAAATGGTAGTGGAGCAAACATCCATGAGCATAAAAATGAACTTTGCCACAAACTGCACAACTGATACTAAAAAGAACTAAAATCTGTGTGATACGTTTGTCAAAGAGCTTTGAGATAAAACACCAACAGCATGACCCTCCAAATAATAAATAGATAAATTGGACTTTATGAAAATGTTAAGACTTGTTCTGTAACAGACACAGCTAATGGAATGAAAAGACAAGCTGCAGACCAGGAAATATTTTCCAAATGACATATTTGATCATGTGATTATATGTTCTCTATATAATAGAGAGTCGAGTAAAACTCATCAACAACACAAACAATAAATCAGAGTTCTGAACAGACATTTCAGCAAAGAATATACAGAGATTGCAAATGAGCATTGGAAAAGTCATTCAACATGATTATTCATTAGAGAAATGAAAGTTAATCACAATAAGATATCGCTACACATTTATTAAAAGACAAAAAAAAAGGAAAAAAGGTACTAGTGAGGATGTGGAGTATCTAGAACTTAACACACAGTTGGTAGAAATGCAAACTTTGGCTCTTCCTTACAAAGTGAAATTTGCCATACAACCAGCAATCACACTCCTAGGCATTTACCCAAGTGAGTCGACAACTTATGTTCACACAAAAACCTGTACATGAATGTTTATAACAGTTTTATTCATAATTGCCAAAATCTGAAAACAAACCAGTTGTCTCTCCATGAGTTAATATAAACCAAACTATGATAATACTCCGAAATGAAAGGAAAGGGAGCATTGATCGATCTATGCAATAACGTGGATGCTTTTCAAATGAATCTTTCTAATTGAAGGAGGCTCAACAGAAAAGCTGCATATTGTGTTATTCCATTTACATGGCATTCTGGAAGAGGCAAATGTATAGGCATGGAGAAAGGGACAAATGGCTTTCAGGATTGGAGAAAGGAGGTAAATTACAAAGGGTCAGGGCAAGCCACCTCTCATGGTGCTGGACCCCCTCTGGGGGGTTCTGTGATACGTAGATTCGTGACTCTGCATTTGTCAAGGTCCTTAGAATTATAGGCTACGAAGATTTAATATTAGTGAAAAATTTTAAAAATCAAACAGGATGTCACAGGAACTCAAGAGGGAATGCAGACTGTGACAAATGAATCTAATTATAAAATGTAGGTCCTAGCCATATTGAAGGAGGGGTGGAAGAAAGAAGCTGATGTAAGCAACTGTTGAAAAGGTTGTTTGAGGACGCCTGGGTGGCTCAGTAGGTTCAGTGTCTGTCATGATCCCGGAGTCCTGGGGTGGAGCCGCCTCGGGCTCCCTGCTCAGAGGGGTGTCCGCTTCATTCTCTCCCTCTGCCCCTCCTCCAACTAGTGCCCACACGCTCTCTCTCTCTCAAAAATAAAATCTTTTTTTAAAAAAAGAAAATGATGTTTTGATTAGATACTGTAAGGGAAAGGACAAAAAGACTTGTACACAAGCCTTGCATTCTAATTGTTAAATTAGGTTTTCACAAGACTAAGGGTTAGCAAATCTGAAATCACTATACATGTACCTAGGTTATAAAAAATGAGTAAAATACATTGCAGTAATGAGAGCCAAGTTTCTCATTGTCCAAGAAAGAAGTCACAACTAGGCAAAGGGGAATGCTCTAATGCACCCTGTGGTAGTGGATTACAGTTGGAAATATCTTAAGAGCTCATGCTTATTTTAGCATGTATACAGTTATATAAACAAATAAAGATGATTATATTTACATCTATATAAGTAAGTATATATACTGTATACTTAGTTCACGTACATTTAATTCATAGCTCTGGCTAGAGGACCTAGAAACAATGACACCCCAATAAGAACACACATATAGCTCCCAGATTTCTGTCTTTAAGCACCTTTTACTAATAAAAGGAGCCAGGACTCCTTGGGGGCTGGTTAATTCCAGGCCTTGGGGGTGCACCTAAAAGGTCTTGTGATGCCAGAAAGCATAGAAATGCAAAAGCAGAGAAGAGAGTGGCTAGAAGTAATGTCAAGGGGCCCCTGGGTGGCTCAGAGGTTTAGCACCACTTTCAGCCGAGTGCCTGATCCTGGAGACCCGGGATCGAGTTCCGCGCCGGGCTCCCTGCATGGAGCCTGCTTCTCCCTCTGCCTGTGTCTTTGCCTCTCTCTCTCTCTCTCTCTCTCTCATAAATAAATAAAATAGTTAAAAAAAGGACATAAGCACCAATCCAAAAGAGATCCTAGTGGCCAAAGGTAGAGTAATGTGAAAAATAAAAGAAATAATAGTCTAAGTTTTGGATTAAAATGCAAAGAATAAAATTAATACCTGTGGGTCCAAATGGATGTAAATAAATGATGGGAATCATAAATGGTGATGGGAATGTGATAAATAGATAATTGTCATTAGAACATTAGTGATAGGGGTACCTGGGTGACTCAGCTGGTTAAGCAACTGACTCTTGGTTTCGGCTCAGGTCATGTTCTCAGGGTTGTGGGATGGAGGCCCACATTGGGCTCCATGGAGTCTGCTTGCTCCTCTCTCTCTCTGCTCCTCCCTCTGCTTGCTCTCTCTCTCTCTTTCTCTTGTAAATAACTAACTAACTAACTAACTAACTAAATAAATAAATAAATAAATAAATAAATAAAATCTTTAAAAAATAAAAGAACGCCAATGATAATTATGGCAGGCAAGATCCACTCTGAAAAGTAATAGTTGGCAAAAGTTTAAGAGAAATGGGATATTTGCATAGACTATATGTATACCCCCCCAAAAATTAATGACTTTGGTGGTTTTAACATATGTTCTCAAAACTTTTGACATATCTTAGGATGTGTAGCTTAATATTTCTTTTCCTTTTTTTAAAGAATTTATTTATTTATTTATTTATTTATTTATTTATTTATTTGAGAGAGAGAGAGAGAGCATGTATGAGCAACCAGGGCTGGGAGAGGGAGAAGCAGACTCTGCTGAGTGTGGCGCCCAATGCAGGACTGATCTCATCACCCTGAGATCATGACCTGAGCCGAAATCAAGAGTCTGGTGTTTAACTAACTGAGCCACTCAGTGCTCTGTAGCTTAATTTTTCACACACTGAAGCATGGGCTGGACTTAATGACAAGCTTCTTAGGTGTAGTATATGGAAAGGAAAAAAAAATAACTTTCAGAGTGGAGATTTGTGGCCGACACCAACTTCACCAAAGCCATCAAAGTTTACATCTCCTGTAATAGGACTTACTGATAACATGAATGTCCTTATATACTCAAGGTGAAAGGCACAGCATTTATGTGGCATTTATCCTCAAATCAACAGCCTCAGTGTAATCAGGAAAAAGATATATTAGGAAAAAACAAATTGAAGGACATTCAACAAACACCTGACCAGAGTTTCAAGGTTATGAAAGATAAGGAGGAGACTGAGGAGGTTTCAGATTGGAGGACACTAGGGGGGCATGGCAACTAAATGAAATGTGGGAGACTGGATTGGATTCTGAAACCAAAAAAGGAAGATTAGTGGAAAGCCTGGTGAAATCTGAATAAATTCCATAGTTTAGTAAATACTGTACCAACATTAATTTCTTAGTCTTGGTAATTTTATCATGCCTCTTCCATAAGATGTTAACACCAGGGGAAGATGGCTCAGTGGTGTCCAGGAACTCTGCACGAAAATCTTTGCAATTCTATTAAGTATAAAATTATTTTAAAATAAAACGTTAAAAGAAGACACAACAGACTCGAAATAATGTTATGAGGAAACATGACAAAGGATTATTCTTTTTTTTTTTTGACAAAGGATTATTCTAAACATGTAAGGTGAATCTATATGTTGAAAAAAAAACAAGCCAATAGAAAAGCAGGCAAGGAAGACACACGGGACACTGACAGAAAGAGGAATATGAGTGATTAGTAAACATATGAAAAGATGCTCAGAGTAAAGACTATATGGTAGTAGAGTTTAAATAATTCTTGCAAAGCACTAGGGGTTCAATGATGGTGTGGACACAGTGGAATCCATTTCTTAGCTCACTGAGTGTGTGTGCACGCACTTACACATGCATTCATAAGCATTCGCAGATACATGTATATGTACGTTGTGGACATTCCTGACCACAGATATGGATTCTAGATTGGTGCATCCAGGGACGCCAGGGGTGCTCAGCGGTTGAGCGTCTGCCTTCAGCCCAGGGCGTGATCCTGGAGACCCGGGATCGAGTCCCACATCGGGCTCCCGGCATGGAGCTCTGCCTGTGTCTCTGCCTCTGTGTGTGTGTGTGTCTCTCATGAATAAATAAATAAAATCTTTTAAAAACATAAATCGAAAAAAAAAACATAAATCGGTACATCCCAATGTATGATTTATGTGCATACATGATGATAGCGTTTTGTGAAATTCGAAGTCATTTATAACACAGTTTCTCCAATGGTTGTAATGTTGCAGAAATTATTAGTGGGCTGAACTTCTGTTGTAAGAGAAGGGATTACACAGGTGAGAAAGAGGGGCACACTCTCGACAGAGCTTGCCAAAGCGACTGCTTCCAGAGCACTAATTCATTCACACTATCGCATACAGGCAATTTGAATCAAACTGATTCTGGGCGTGAGGGAAGGAAGAGATGAAACCCATCCCAAAAATAACTACTTAGAGTATAGAAAAACTGTGTGATGTATGATTTCAGAAAATGAAATTTATGAAGTTATAAACAGACACTTGTTAGCAATGTTAATAGGTACTGTGAGCGTGCTTTAAAGCACAACCACACACACACACATACACACACACACACACACACACAAGGTTTTGGTTTTATTTACAACATTCTACAGATGTCAGATTTAGATACATTTCAGTTGCTCAGCCAAACTACTTAAGGCCATTATTTTGCTTTAACTCTGTTTACAATCTTTAATGGTCCTTTAGCACAACTACTGATACAAGTGATCAAATGGAAATGCAGATTTATAGCCTTCATGCTGTAAATATCTTTAGCATGGCTTGGCACATCAGATTTATCTCTTAAAATGAATCTTTATTCCTCTTATTGGAGGTGTGACAAATCTCATATTTATATTCAATATACGCATGAATTAAGTTATTTGGAAGGTAGTAGAAGTCAGTGGGCATAGTCATTGGAATATACATTAAATATTAAATACTCTTATAAAAGTTCTGATGTACTGAATTAAAGAAGTTGTGTCAAAACTCTGAGTATGTCAGTCTTACAGCTGAGAGTGGTATTCCAAATCCAATTGTATAAAAATTATATTTATGTATAATATACAATTATATGTGCATAGCATACAATTATATACATACACACATAAAATTATATTTCTATAAGTAATAATTTATATTAATTATTATTAATTATAATATTAATAATCATTAATTATTATTAAGAAATGATCATATTTCTATGAGTAATAATTAAGGGTGGAGGAATGCAAGTGTTGAGAAAATAAATTCTAAGACAATGGTTACTAATAACAGTGAATTCATTTTGGATTTGCTCCTTAAATGGCTGCTTGCACTTTAATGTGGTCTTTGTAAATATTGATGCAAAAATTTGATTTGGTCGTCAATGATATTTGAAGATGCAAAAATTTTTTTATACTATTATTTTTATAGGAAGCAGAGGAAAGTGGTTTCCTGATAAACGGCTTGTCTTTGGGAGTAAGATATAAATATTAATTTTAGCTGCTGATAGAACATATGAGTTTAAGTGGCAGTTTGTCAAACAATGTAAGACGCATAAGTTCCAAACTATGAGGAAAAAATAAAACAAAGAAAATTTCATCAATTCAGTAAAAGTCTGTTTTTAAGAAGCAAAATCATGAAAGCATGGAAATCTATTTTAAGTATATAAAATAAAATAGGAGAGTTAAAATAAAACATCCCAGAAATTGTAATAAATGTGAATACATTAAATTTCCCCTGCTAAAAGTCGTCAGAGATTTTGAAATAGAACAAAGCAAAACTTGCAAAAATAACACAACCATAAGCTGTTCACAAGGGATAAAGTGTAATGATACAAAGCGCTTAATAATAAAAGATGGGAAAAGATTTATCAATGAAGTGCTAAAAGAATCAAAGCAAAGGGGTATTATACATATCAGACAAGTAAGATTCAAGATTTAAAAAACCACTGGAAAGTATAAGCAATGGTATCTCTTTTTTTAAGTAATCTCCATACCCAATGGGGCTCAAAATCATGACCCCAAGATCAAGAGTCAGATGCTCTACTGACTGAGCCAGCCAGGTGCCCCAGTAATGACATTTTTTGATAAATAGTATAATGTACCAAGATGAAATCACAGTCATCAACTATGTACCTACTTACACAATTTTTAAAAATTAATTTATATTTTTATTGTAAAAAACACTTAACATATACCCTCTTAGATTTTTAAGTGTCAAACACAGTATTGTTATCTATAGGCACAATGTTGTACATCAGATATCTAGAACTTATTCATTTTGCATACATGAGATTTTATACATGTTGACTAGCAATTCCCCATGCTTCACCTCTCCCAATCTCTGTCAATAAACATTATATTGTTTCTATGCCTTTGGCTATTTTCAATATGTCATATAAGTGGATTTATGTGGGATTTGTCCTTCTGCAACTGGCTCATTTCACTTAGCATAATGTCCTCGAGATTCATACATGTTATCACATATTGTAGGTTTTTGCTTATTATAAGGCTGGATAATATTCCATTGTTTGTATTTCACATTTTCATTATCCATTCACCCCATCGATGGGTATTAGGTGGTTTCCACGTTTGGGCTCTCGTGAATCGCACTGCAATGAAAATGGGAGTACTAATAGCTCTCTGAGATCCTAATTTCAATCCTTTTGGATAAATACCCAGAAATAGGATTGCTGGATCATAGCTCTATTTTTAATATTTTGAGGAACCTCCATATTGCTTTCCACAATTGCTGCACCACTTTACATTCCCACCAATAGTGCACGAGAGTTCTCTTTTCTCCACATCCTCACCAACACTTGTTATCTCAAATCTTTTGTATTACAGCCAGTCTAACAGATGTGTGATGATATACCTCATTGTAGTGTTACCATTATTATTATATTTTGGAGGCTCTACGCCCAATGTGAGACTTGAACTCACAATGCCCAGATCAAGAGTCACATGCTTCACCCACTGAGCCAGCCAGGCATCCCAATTACTACTATTTTTATTTCAGCCATTCTGATAAGCTTATTTATTTTTTAAAAGATTTTGTTTATTCATGAGAGACACAGAGGGAGAAGCAGGCCCCTGTGGGGAGCTCAATGTGGGACTCGATCCCAGGACCCCCAGGATCATGCCCTGAACTGAAGGCAGACACTCAACCACTGAGCTACCCAGGCGTCCCCATTCTGATAGGTTTATAGTGATATTTCATTGTGTTCATAATTTGCATTTCCCTAATTGTAAGTGATATTGGATATCTTCTCATGTGCTTATTTGCCATTTGTGTATCTTCTTTGGTAATATGTCTTTTCAAGTGTTTTGTCCCTTTTTTAATTAGGTTGGTTACTTTTCCACTGTAGAGCTTGGAGTCCTTTATATATTCTGAATACAAGCCCTTTGTCAAATATGCAATCTGCACATATATTCTCCAAGTCTCTATCTTCTCTTTTCATTCTCTTAACAGTATCTTTCACAGAACAACTTTTTAAATTTTGATCAGTGTATACCTAAGTATTTCATTTTCCTTGGAGTGATTTCCTTGGCATTGTATTTTAAATTCTGGTTTCCAAATGTCCATTGCTAACATATAGAAATACAATTGATTTTTGTGTGTTGGCCTTGTAGACTACGACACTACTAAATATACTTACTAGTTCTAGAAGACTTGTAGATTCCTTGAGATATTGTATATAGACAATTATGTCTTCTGTAAATAGGAACAATATTACTTCTTCCTTTCCAAATTATATGCCTTTTATTCTTCTTTACTTTTTCTTTCCTTACTGCACTGGCTACAAGTTCCAGTACTATGCTGTGCATCACATTTTGAAATTCCAAGTTATGTTTTATCTATCATTTCATAGGTCAAACTTTTCAATGTTATACTCTTCATATTTAGTTACTTCCTGAATCCAATAGAGTAGAATTCAATATATAAATTCAATATCACAGAATGAGTCATATTTTGTTCATAAGCAAACAACATCATTTATAATATGTCCATCAAATAATTATACTTTTATTTTATTCAAATGTCAGGATTACCAGTAATTAAGATATAAGATGGAATTAATATGATGGTGTCTCTTATGTGATTTACGTGACTAGTTTCACTTATGAGGGCAAAAGATACATTGAAAGTCATTTTGCCATGGCTACAGATGTTCAACTTCCTGTAAGAATTGTCCTTTGTGCTCTGGTATGCAGTGGTCATTCCTGTGGCAACGATTCACATTATAAAAGCTCTTTGAAATGCAATGATATTATTTTTCTCTATTAAATATAGAGAACTTAGGCAAAGACAGAGTCGATGAATGTTATCACAGCAGTAATACCAGAGCAGGTAAAGAATCATGCCTTTTATTTGCCTGAAAGTGTTCTTTCAGGAATAAACCAAATCATAGCCACATTTAATGAGAAAACCATTTTCTTGGGCTTCATGAACTACTGTGATCTTATGATAATTATTCCTTCTATACTCTCCCAGAAATTTTCTTGCATCACTCTTAGCATTATTTGACTCTGTCTCATCTATTTTATTGCAAATTCCAAAAAAAAAAGAAACTGTTTCTGATCCATCTTTGTTGCACACCAAGAACCCCCAATTCAGTGGCTAGTCTATTATACTCAGAAAAAATGACTGAGCCAATGATTTATTGTTACAGTTAACACCAAGTAACTAGGAACCATGTTAGCTCAGTACATGCTATCACCCATAGATGATATTACTTGTAAACAACCAATAGGTGTAACTTAATATTTAACAGATCACATTTTCTTCCCCAAGTAGATTACACAGTGTGAAAATTAGCTTAGTGTAAAGCTCGGAGATAGGGTGGAGTCTGGGAATCCTATCACTTATTTCAGACCTAGGGTCCATTAGTACAATAAAGTCACATTTTTCCCCAAAATGGCTTAACTAAGGATGTTTATAATGTCCGGATTTATTAGCTTATTAGCAAATCTCCGCATTCTGATTTTAGGGTAGTGTTTGCACTTACTAGATTGTTCAGCTAAAGTGGAAAATGATTATCTGCCAATTGCTCCTGAGGTCAAAGCAGAAAGAAAGAAACAAAGAAGGAAACAAAGAAAGAAAGGAATAAGGGAAGAAAACAACAACAAAGAAACAGAGAAAATAAAAGCAAACAAAAACATGCTCTCCACCATGCATTAAAAATAAGGCCACGGATTTACTGTTAGTAGGATGTATTTTGTGATATGTTCCCACAGCTTGTGTGAGTTGGTTGTTTGCACCATTCATGCCTAATGCCCCATTAGTCATGTGGTTGGGTACACTCTTTTACAAAGAAATTGTTTAGACATTTGGGTTTAACCTGTAGCCATGAAAGATCCCCTTACCATTTACAAAGTGGTATGAACCATACATTTTTGGTCTCATGATGCCAATAATATAATACACAGCTAAAATGTCAGCAACAGAATCCACCATGATTCTGAATATCAAATACTTCATTACTTTATCATTCCTTTTTGTTAGTTTGTGATCTGAAAGACTGTAATTGTCTCAATTCAATCTGAAGAGGAATTTTACCATATTTATTATATTTAAGATGCTATACCAGAGAGTAAGGTTTCAAAGGGGACAAATGAGCACTGTCACTGCCTTTAAGAGTGTACACTACAGTGGTTGATGGTACTTTAGAATCAGATACTTCCTTAAATTTTTTAGTGATTTTCATTTTCAACACTTTGAGATAGACCTGATATACAATAAAATGTACATAATTAAATCATACAATTTGGTATGATCTGAAATATAAAGATAATGAGTTTCCTCAAACTCTTTGTAATCCCTCCTTCATGCACAACCTATCCTAACCCCACATACCCAAACACTGATCTGCTCTATGACCCTATAGATTCATTTATGCGTCTAGAACCTTATACTGATGGACTTACACAGTATGACTCTTCGGTATCACTTTTTTCACTCTGTATTATTAATTTGAGATTCATCGTTATCATTGCATGTATCAAATGGTTCATTCATTTTTATGGCTGTTTATTCACATTAATAGAAATATGAGTTGTTTCCCATTGGGGCTATCAAAAATAAAGCTGCTCTGATTATTGACAACTGAAATAAGTCAGAGAAAAGCAAATACCATATGATTTCATTTATATGTGGAATCTAAAAAATCCAAAATATAACAAAACAAAGAAAAAGCTCACAGTTACAGAGACTGGTGGTTGCCAGAGGTGCCCCCATCCACAGGATGTGGGTGAAATGGATGAAGGAAGTCAAAAGGTACAAACTTCTAGCTATAAAATAAATACATCCTGGGGATGTAATGTACAGCATGGTGACTATAGTTAATAATGCTCTATTGTGTATTTGAAAGTTGCTAAGAGAGTAAATCTTAAAACTTCTCATTACAAGAAAGAAATCATATCTATGTATGGTAATGACTGGTAACTACACTTATTGTGGTGATCATTTCAGCGTATTCAAATATCAAATCACTATGTTGTACCCGTGAAATTAGTGTTATATGTCAATTATACCTAATATAAAATAAAAAAAAATCAAGCAGCATGTGTGTGCGTGCGTGTGTGTGTGTGTGTGTGTGAGTGTGCGCTTTTATTTTACTTGAGTAAATAACTGGGAGCAGAATGTTTGTGTGGAATCATAAGTGCATGTTCATCTTTTTAACAAATTGATACATTATTTTCCAAAGTGACTGTACTGTTCTGCATTCCCTTCAGGAATGTGTGCTACTCTATGTGCCACAACCAATTGGGTATGTCAATCTTCTAAATTTTAGCCTTTTTTTATTGGAGTTTAATTTGCCAACATACAGCATAACACCCAGTGCTCATCCCATCAAGTGCCCCCCCTCAGTGCCCGTCCTTTTAATAGGTGCGTAGCAGTATCTCATAGTTTTGATTTGCATTTCCATAATAACTAATGATATTAAACATCTTTTCATGTGCTTGCATTTGTAGATACTTTGTCTGAAAAATTTCCCTTCTGTGTATGGCTTTTCTGTTCATTCTTTAGCCATCTTTGGAAAAACAGAAATTAGTTTTAATGAAGCCCTATTCATTGCTTAACTTTTATGGATTTCTTTTATGGTATGCTTTTGGTGTGGAAATAATCTTTCCTTTAATCAAGGTCACACAAACTTTCTCCTAAAAGTTTTAAAGTTTTAGATTTTACATTTGGGTCTGTGACTCATTTTGAGTTAATTTTTATATGAGGCTGTGGTTCACTTTTTGCACGTGGATAGACAATCGTTATGGCACAATGTGCTGAAAGGAATAATTTTATTCATTATATTGCCTTGAAACACTTGTAGAAAATCCATTAACCATATGTGTATGTTTTCTTCTGGGTTTTCTATTCTGTTCTACTGATCTATGTGTCTATCTATAATCAGGGCACCTGGGCGGCTTAGTGGTTGAGCGTCTGCCTTTGGCTCAGGGCATGATCCTGGGGTCCTGGGATCGAGTCCCGCATCGGGCTCCCACAGGGAGCCTGCTTCTCCCTCTGCCTGTGTCTCTGCCTCTCTCTCTGTGTCTCTCATGAATAAAAAAAATCTTTGAATAAATAAATATCTTTATATGATCAATACGACACTGTGCCTTATTTTTTTAAAGATTTATCTATTTATTTTGAGGGAGGGGCAGAGGGAGAGAGAGAATCTCAGGCAGACTCCCTACTGAGCATGGAGCCCGACTTGGGGCTTGATCTCACAACCCTGACATCATGACCTGAGCTGAAATCAAGAGTTGGACACTTACTGGACTGAGCCACTCAGGCACCCCTGCCACACTATATCTTTATACTGAGTCTTGACATCAGATGGAGTGAGTATTCTGACTTGGTTTACTTCAGCAAAACTGTTTTGGGTATTCTAAGTCCTTTCAATTTCCTTATGAACTTTAGAACAGGCTTGTCGATTCTGGTCTAAAAACACACAGCAGCCTGCCCCCCCCCCCAAAAACCAGCCTATCATTTTTGAATTGGCCTTAATTGTTTTTTTCTCATTTGGGGTAGTAATTTTTGACCGGATGCCAAATAATGTGATTTTTACTGTGAATATTACTGTACACCCATAAATTGCAACTTCTTACCACATTCCCGGATAATGTTTTTGCATTAGATTAAATACATTGGTTTTCCAAATTGTTACTTTATAAGGAACATTCAATACATGCATGATAAGATGTTCTTAAATTTTGTTTTGTTTTTCCCAAGCTGTCCTTGAACAATTTGGACGTGTCCCACAAACTATCATATGCAATCAGTTAAGTGATTTATCTAAAGTTATACAGGTAGCAATGGGTAGAACCGTGTAAATCCAGTCAGTCTGACACCAGTAGCAATGCTTGTAATATTTATACTTTATGGTCTTTCTAGGTGGAAGGAATTAAAGCTGTGCCTTTAAAAGGATAGTATGACTTGACAGGAATCTTTGAGAAACGAGGAGTAAAACTTGAGCAAAGTCACAGAAGCGAGAATGTCACAACTGATTTGGGAGCAAAACATGGGAAGGTGTCACAAAAGCAAAAGTTGGGAAGGCAGGCTTGTGCGAGATAATAAAGAACTTTGATTGTGAGATGGAAGAGTTTTTCTTGAAGATTTCTGAACAGCAGAATGTTATCATCTACCTGTTTTGAAAGAAAGTGTCCCTGGTGTTGTAGGAAAGATAGATTACTGAGGGATGAGGTGACCGAAGGCAGAGATCACTTAGGAGATTTTACCGACAGTCCTGGTCTCAGGTTCCAATATTCTGAAATAAGCAGTGAGGAGGGAAAATGGAAATGAGGCAAGAGATGCCAGAAAAGAACAGGTCGCTGTATGGATAAGAAGGAGACAGTGATGTGGAAACAAATATAATGTACGGGTTAATTTTAGGGAAAGAAATTTGTATACTCAAATGGACACAATGCTGTTTGAGTGAAAATGGCCTTACACGTTTTTGTCTGAATCTACTATTTTATTGGTTTCTATAAATTTCATTAAGATTCCATAGGAACCCAAAGGCTTTTAACAGTTCTGAATTAGTTTTCCAAGGGAAGAATGAACACAACAGTGAAAAGGCAATCTTAGAGATTTTGGAGTGTCAGCCCCCCAGATTAGAGAGTATAAAATGACTGTAAACTACAGACTGAAACTGTAATTGTTTCTTTTTTAATGGAACAACAAAAACCTGTAGAAATGTGGTGATAATCAGCATATATGATGCGGTACTAGTACTTGCTACTTGGATATGTCAAAAATTCTCCAGATAGGAGCACCTGGGTGGCTCAGTTAAGCATCTGCCTTCAGCTCAGGTCATGATCCCGGGGTCCTGCTTCTCCCTCTCCCCCTGCCTGCAGCTCCCACTGCTTGTGCTCTCTTTCTGTCAAATAAATAAATAAAATCTTCTAAAAAATTATCCAGATATCTGTTTCTCATTTCAAGTCATTTAAATTGTTTGTAATAGCTTTAAAGCCACTTAAAAATTATGTCAATAAAAAATGTTCAATTCTATTAACCAGAGAGGGTGACAACACATGAGAGACACCTAACTCTGGGAAACGAACAAGGGGAAGTGGAAAGGGAGGTGGGCGGGGGGTTGGGGTGACTGGGTGATGGGCACTGAGGGGGGCACTTGGTGGGATGAGCACTGGGTGTTATACTATATGTTGGCAAATCAAACTCCAATAAAAATACACATATAAAAAATGAAAAAAAAAAAGAAACCCATAAGCTCATTGCAAATATAATGTACTACTATAGTTCAAGGAATTCAAAACCAAATGATAATTTTATTATACATGCAACTAAAATAAAATACTTGGAATATGTAATTCATATCAAACTATAAAATTCCATGAAAAAAAAAAAATTCCATGTAATTTCTAGGGATGTGGAAGTGGCCAAGGTACCCTTCAAGCTTAAGATGATTAAAATCAATGAGAGGAAATGCTCGTTTCTTTGTTGGCTATAAAGAGTCACTGGACAAAGAAAATACGAATAATTTAAATGACAAGTAAGATGTTATTTTGCAGAAAGTGATGGCCTGCTGTTATGTGATATCCCAAAGCTTAGATATAGAGCCACTATTTGAAGCTATAGCTTAAAACAACAAAGGAAAAGCAAACCAAAAAAAAAAAAAAAAAAAAAAAAGAAAAAGCAAACAAGTTCAGGAACCGGAAGTACAGCATAGACAAAGCCAGTTAAAGACAGACTCGGCTGCCCACGAAGTAGGTTCTTATCACTTAATCATGGCAGGTATTTGAGCACAGGTTAAGGACTATCTTATAGGGTAAATGCTTTCTAATTTGTAGAGAAAATTTAAGCATATTCACCTAAATTTCTTTGACGTCTTATCCAAATACCTACCAATTTTCCCAACTGCAAAATAGGAGATTCCCGTTCTCTGGTTTGGAGAAAATCCACTGATCAAGATTGTTCCATCTCTTCCAGGATTCTGCGTGACTTCCATCACGTATTTTCAAATTCTCCTTTTATTTACCTTTTACCTATATAAACTAAATATGCCCAGGGATGCCTGGGTGGCTCAGCGGTTGAGCGTCTGCCTTTGGCCCAGGGCATGATCCCAGGGTCCCGGGATCGAGTCCCACATCGGGCTCCCTGCATGGAGCCTGCTTCTCCCTCTGCCTGTTCTCTGCCTCTTTGTGTCTCTCATGAATAAATTAATAAATAAATCTTTAAATAAAAAAAAAACACTAAACATGCCCAAGAATAGCCTATTGTAAAAAGACAAAACACAAACAAGACTTCTTAGAACTACAGTCTCTTGAAATTATTGTTATCCTCTCATCTTTGTTTCATAGCCAATCCCCTCAAAAGAATATATTTTGGGGGGATACCTGCATGGCGCAGGCAGTTAAGCATCTGACTCTAAGCTTCAGCTCAGGTCATGATCTCACGGTCATCCCCCATCAGGCTCCACACTCAGAGAGGAGTCTGAGTTTCTCTCTCTGCCTCCCTCTACCCTGCCACCCCCCAGCATGCTCTTAGTCTCTTTCTCTCTCTCAAATAGATACAAAAATCTTTTAGAAAGAGAATATCTATCTATCTATCTATCTATCTATCTATCTATCTATCTATTTTTTTACTAAGATCTACACCCACGATGGGGCCTGAACTCACGACCCCCAGATTAAATCCCAGCTCTACAGACTAAGCCAGGCAAGCATCCCTCAAAAGAATACTTAAAAAATGACATATCAACTCCTTTAGTACAACTTGGTCTTTAAAAATTATTATAAAACATTTTATTTGTATAAAAATGAACAAAGACAATAAAATACACACCCATATACCCATCAACTAGACTAAGAAATGAAATATCAGCCAGTTCAAGGATGCTATGTGTAGCAGGCTGATCACGTGGCCCTTCACCTCCCACTGTGTAGGGCTAAGCTCGATGCCAATTTAGGTGTTTCTTAATGCCAAAAACACAGTCTCCACCTTGTACAAAATAAGTAAAAATATATAGCACAATGTCTGGAATGTTTTTATAAGATTGACATTACCTGTTTCTGAATATTTTATTGAAGTCACCAATGAAGCCACCAGAGTCTATTTGTATTCTGTATGGTGGGGTGTGGTAGCGAGGTAGTTAAGAGTAGATTTTAATAGGATTCAAGTTCTTTAATGGTTTATCTCTTCAGGTTTACTGATACTTCACTTTCTCACTTCACAGAATCTTGGATCGCTCCCTAGGACAACACTTAACCTATACATGTTTTTCCCATAGCCCTACTACTATTAAGCCTGAAGATGCTTCCAGATTATTCTTCCTCCCACTTCCCTAAAACACTCAGTGTTGAATCAAATATTTTTAGAATATGCCACCCACTCTTCCTCCCTGTAGCAGTAATCTACATATCCCTGGGCACTCCTCCTCATTTCTTGAAGATTTAATTGCAGCCTCACTGACATGCACTCTAACACTATTCTTGTCACGAATAGTGATTACTTCATCAACTACACAGATGATCCTTAATACAATTCCAACATCTTCACCTCTCTTCAATGTCCTTCAATGTTCATCTATTTCCATGGTCATATCCTTGACCTTAGAATTACCAACATCTGTATTCACTCTGTAACACTCCTTTTGAAGTATCCCATTCTCCCAACAAGCACCCATACAACTACAGCTCTTTCCAATCAATACCCAAAGCCCAACAATCTGTTGACTCCACCTGGACATATATTTCACTGCAGCTACTGTGCTTTCACTGTCCTTCATCATCCTCCTGTCACCATTCTAATCCTCAATCTATTTAAAATTCATGATCCACATATAATCATTTGTAGCCAATAAAATCATTTGGCTACACACGCTTGCATAATACTCTCCTGGACTTCACCTGCTTCATCTGACTCATCGGGCAAAACCCACACCCTGGTTAAATTGAACTCTCTCTGCCTACCCTCACATTTCCCCGTGAAGTTTACCCCAGCTGAGAAAAAAACAAAAAACAAAAACCTGTGCTGATTGCTCTCACTTTAGGGTGAGGATCACTATGTCTTCCTTCCTCCCCTTGCTTCCTAGTAAGTGAAAAAAATACAGTAATTAGAAGAGAATTTCCAGAAGCTCCCACCATCAGCTTCCTCCCTACATCTGAACCCACACACCCTCCATTCTCCCTCCCATTACAGGACATGTGGTACTGGTGGGGCTAAGGCCGAGCATTCCAACTGGGTGTGGGATTATCACGGCTTGCCTGTTCTTAGCAATTCCCACCTCTCTTTCCTGTATCACCGTTTCTCCCTTCTACTCTTCCTCTTTTCCAAATCCATATAAAAACTTGATCTGGGGGTACATGGGTGGCCCAGTGGTTAGGCGCCTGCCTTTGGTTTAGGTCGTGATCCCGGGGTTCTGGGATCGAGTCCCACATGGGGCTCCCCATAGGGAGCCTGCTTCCTCCCTCTGCCTATGTCTCTGCCTTTCTGTGTCATTCATCAATCAATCAATCAATCAATCTTAAAAAATAAACCTTGATCTGTGTTTCTTTTTATAGTACAACACCTCAAAATTGTGGTCTATATTCAATGTCTCCATTCTTCACTTCCCATGCTCCTCAAGTCCACTCAAATGTCCATCCCTTGAGCCAAACTGCTTTTATAAAGCTCCCGAATGCCCCCTAAGTCACTGCTCCCAGTGTGACTCCTATCTTACTTTAAACATCAGCAGCATATAACACAGTTGGTCACTCCCCTATCCTTGAAATGGGTTTTTGTAGTAGGCTTCCAAACAACTCTCCCTTTTGCTTTGCTGTAAAATCCTTCTTACTATTTTGTACTACTTCTTCCTCATTTCCCTGATCTCCAAACTTTGGAGTACGCCAGGGCTCAGTCCTTGATTCTTCTCTCTTTTCTAGTTCTACAGTTTTGTTCATTCCATTAGTAATCACAGCCAGTATTCCAGCTTTTATCCTAGTTTTTAATGCCATCTATCCCCGGCAGAGATTTCCCCGCATTGAACTCTTGACACATAGATGCAGTGGGCTACCCAACATCCCCACATGGATGTTTACTCCTATGCAAATCTAACCTTCTTTTTTTTCTCCCACAAAACCTGCTCCTTCAAGAGTCACTCTCCTCTTAATTAGTGAGGACTCTGTGCTCAAGTACAAACATTTTGATATCATTCTTCACTCCTTTTTTTTCCTCTCATTTTCTGCCTCCCCCATGTCAGAACACCTTGTTGGCTCTATCTTCTATTTATATCCCATCATTTCTAACTACCCACAATGCTATCACCCTGGTCCAATACACCACCATCTCTTGCCTGGATTTCTTCTATAGTCTCTTTCACTATCATAACTTCTTTTTACAAGTCTCCCTGCTTTTATCCTTGCCCAAACAATGATATAGGTGCAAGCAGCTTGTAAGAGAACAGGTAAAAGAAGGTTAATTATGCTTAACAGAACCAGGAACCTGCTTATGTAGGACGAGGCATCTCAGCACCAACACTTCTTGATTGTGACTTCGAGCAAGTTACTTAATCTCTCAGTGCTTGTTTCCTCACCTATGAAATATGGATAAGAGTAAGATCTACTTTGTAGGCTCATTTGGTATTGCACAAATTAACGTATGCAAAGTGGTTAGAAGAGTACCTGACACATAGCAACGGTCATATACTTGTTCGGTGGTATGAGATGAGCAATGAAATACCAGTAGAGTTTCCATAAATAGATTATGTATAGGGATGGCCTTATGTAATAAGGATCTTTTGAAAAATTTAAATGAATGTACAAAAAAACTTTGCTATGTTTCATCTCTATAATTTATAATCAGTGATAATTTTGATTGAGACTATATTTACATTTATCTTTTGTGATAAGTGAAAAGGGTTTCTTACAATATTAAATTACATACTCTAAGGGTTATAGAGAAGTTATTCTGTTCAATTCATTTGGTATGCTGAAGAGTTAATTATATTTCTGTTACCCTAATGATAATTATATACAATAAGTGTGAATGCATAAGCTTTATTATAAGAAAGACAGATTTTCTCTACTGTTAATTTTATTAAAGTTTGGGAATAGCATAAAACTGTTTAAATAGAGAACAGCTGCTAGGGCATTTTACTATGTATATTAAGAACAGCTTGGGTAAAAAGTAGGCTTGTGACATCTTGTTTCTTCCCTTCCTACTATATTCATTACCATCTAAAATAATTTTCAATACATTTACTTATTGAATAACCTATTTTCAGCTCCCCTCTCCCAAGAAAATGTAATCTTCCTCAACCTTCTTGTTCTGTCCATTTTATGCTCAGAACCTACAATAGTGCCTGGAACTTATAAAAACTCAATAAATATCTATTGAAGACTGAATAGACGCATAGGTACATGGAGGAACTAATAATCCTGAAATTCAGATGAAGCAGGAGGAAAAATTGAAGGCCTTAACAATGAGCTTAATGCAACTCATCAAAAGCAATGGGTCCAATGATTCTAAATCCAATATTAATATAAAGTCAGCATCCTTTTTTTCTTAGGATATGGGACTATCCAGATTCATGTCTCATCTGGAACATTTATGATAGATCAAGGAAGTAGTTTTCAACATTATGCCTATCCTTTCCAAAAGACCTTATGTTTCTAAAACTTTTTATTTTATTTTTTAAAAGATTTTATTTATTCATTCATGACACACACACACACACACACAGAGAGAGAGAGAGAGAGAGAGAGAGAGAGAGGCAGAGACACAGGCAGAGGGAGAAGCAGGCTACATGCAGGGAGCCCAATGCGGGACTCGATCCAGGGACCCCAGGATCACGCCCTGGGCCAAAGGCAGGCGCTAAACTGCTGAGCCACCCAGGGATCCCTAAAGCTTCTACATTTATGCCTAGGTCAGGATTATTTCCACAAAACAGCAAACCACTGTACCATCTCAATACATAAAAGTAGCATTTCAGAAAAATAGTTCATATCAATTATCAGAAAATTGGATATGCTAGGGCACGTGGGTAGCTCAGTCGATTAAGCATCCAACTCTTGGTTTCAGCTCAGGTCATGATCGTTGGATTGTGGGGCTGAGATTCTTTCTCCCTCTTCCTCTGTCCCTCCCCACTCCATACTCAGGCTTGCTGTCTCTCCCTTTCTCTCTCAATAAATAAATAGAGGCACCTGGGCAGCTCAGTCTGTTAAACATCTTGCCTTTGACTCATGTCATGACTCAGTGTCCTGGGATCAAGCCGTACATCCCACTCTCTGCTCAGCAGGAAGTCTTTTTCTCCCTCCCACTTTCCCTCTGTCAAATAAATAAATAAAATCTTTTTTAAAAAATAAATATTTTACAAAAGAAAATTTAATATGTTATAACATTTCTTAGCCTAGATGTTTTGTTTCTGAAATAATGTTTTCAAAATGTTTAGTCTTCTTTAGAAACAAGTCTATTTTTTAAAGTTTCATTTATTTATTTACCTTAGAGAGAGAGAGAGAAAGAGGGAGAGAGTGTGAGTGGAGGGAGGGGCAGAGGCAGAGAATCTTTAAGCAGATTGAGCCCCACTCCCCGAGGAGTCTGGGGGAGTGGGGCTCAATCTCACGACTCCTGAGATCATGAGCTGAGCTAAATAAAACCAAGAGTCCGTCACTCAACTGACCGAGCTACACAGGTGCCCCAAAACAAGTCTTGTTATTCAACTCTTTTACTCAGTGATGCCTTTTACATATACAAATACACATATACAATCCCAGAAAAATGGTAATAAAAAAGGATTTGTTTGTAGATGAGCTTATACTTCAAGATATACTGAGCAATTATCCAATTGTTATTTAAGATTGATTAGGTAATAGACAAACACAATGAAAAATGGCAAGGAAGTAAATAAGAACAAAATAAAAAATGAAAGCTACAATGCTTCATTCAATTTCAGAATACATTAAAGAAGTTATTTAAAAGAAGAATTATAAGAAAGAAGTGATGTTACTTAGAGGAGGCTTTTTGTTTTTGTTTTTGTTTTTCATTTTTAGATGTTATATTTTTTTTCAATTTTTTTATTGGAGTTCAATTTGCCAACATATAGAATAACACCCAGTGCTCATCCCGTCAAGTGCTCCCTCAGTGCCCGTCACCCAGTCACCCCCAACCCCCACCCACCTCCCTTTCCACCACCCCTTGTTCGTTTCCCAGAGTTAAGAGTCTCTCGTGTTCTGTCTCCCTCTCTGATATTTCCCACTCATTTTCTCTCCTTTCTAGAGGGGGATTTTTGAAAGAGATATTTGCTCTATGGAGGAGTATGTCCTACAGTATACATCAGAAGAATTCCACTCTTGAATGCCATTACCATTTTCTCAAATATTGGCCCACTGATCATGGCCACAGATTTATTTCTACTTTTATTATTGGTGAAAAGTTTGAATAACAGGAAACTGTAATGTACATTTGTTTTCAGTGAAGGGGGTCAGACAAATAAGAAACATAGTGTGAAACAATAAACATTAATTGACAAAGGCCTTTAATGGACTGAATTCATCAGGAGATAAGAAGACATTTTTCCTTTTTCAAAGTTTAATGAGTATATTCTATTCCTATTTGTTATTATATATAAATAATGAATGTTTCTAGCAAAAATTATCAAAGTGCTATATTTAAATGCCTAGCATCTTTATGAATATTGAATATCTTATTATATATCATTGTTATTCATTGTTGATCAGAATGCCATAAATTTACATACATCATGTTCTCAACTTTACAAAATTAAGTAGAGAACAAGAAAAATCCATTTTCTAAAATCTACTCCAGAATTAACTCTTTACATTTTCTGTTGATGCATTTAAAAATACCAGAATAGGAGGCTGAAAAGAAACATGTGGTCAAATGATTTTTGTATAATGTATAAACAAGAAAAAGTAAGACTTACTTTTTATTCTTCCAGTAAATTAAAACGATTTTGATTGAATAATTTGGCAATGGTGCCACTTGGAGATGGATAAACCTAAATTTTAGAGAATAATAAAAAATTCAAAGTGCTATAGATTAAAATAAAATTTGTTTTGACAGGGTATACAAAGTAATCAAAAGTATGAGCATTATACTAACAAAAATTCATAGGGATTATACACCACTTTGGTCTTCTACTACTGCTGACAAGACTGCGCCAAAAAGGGCATGTACTGCTACTTAAGGAAAAAAGTACATACAAATGACCAGAATATATATTTTAAAGGACCTAGCAAATACAAACCCTGAGAAATTACCTGCCAGATTCAGTACTGACCTTATAAATCAATATTAATTTATAGTTAAAGACAAATGACTTTCAGGGCACCTGGGTGGCTCAGTCAGTTAAGCATCTGCCTTTGGCTCAGGTCACCATAGCAGGGTCCTGGGATTGAGCCCCACATTGGGCCCCCTGCTCAGTGGGGAGTCTGCTTGTATCTCTGCCTCTCCCCCTACTTGTGCTCTCTCTCTCTTTCTCTCGCTTGCTCACTCTCTCAAATAAATAAGTAAAATCTTAAAAAAATGATGTGACTTTTTCTTAAAAATATTTAATCTCCAGGGGCACCTGGGTAGCTGAGTCAGTAGGGCATGCACCTCCCGATCTCAAGGTCATAAGCTAGAGCCCCATGCTGGGAATAGAGAGTTTACTTTAAAAAAATTTTTTTAATGTAATCTTTAATGTGTATGGCTCCAAAAATATTTGGCCATTTCCTTGAAATATTAAACAAATATCTACGATATATTTCAGCAATTTCACTTCTAAGTATATGCCCAAGAGAACTGAAAACCCATGTTCACAGAAAAACTTATACATTGCATGCTCATAGCAGCATTATTTAAAATAACCCCAGAGTGGAAACAACTCAAATGTCCATCAAAAGATAATTGGATAAATAAAATGCAGTATTTCCATATAATGGAACGGTATTCTGCAGTAAAAATGGAATTAAGTACTGATGCATGCTACAATATGGATCAATGTTGAAAATATTAAGTGAAATAAGTGAACCAAAAAGACCAACATTTTCTGTGATTCCATTTTATACAGTTGCAGTTGCACTAGGGCTGGATGAATGGGGAGATGGGATAACTGCTATTAGGTATGGGGTTTCTTTTTGGGATGATGAACATGTTCTGGAATTAAATTGTGGTAATGGTTGCACAACTCTGTAAAATACATTAAAAACCACTGAGTTGTACATTTTAAAATGGCAAATTTAAAAAAATAAAAAATAAAAAAATAAAATAGTGAATTTATGGTATGTGAAACACATCTTGATAAAGGTGTATCTAAAAAATTAACAGGGGCATGTGCGTGGCTGAGTGGTTGAGCGTCTGCCTTCGGCTCAGGTCGTGATCCCGGGGTCCTGGGATCGAGTCCGACATTGGGCTCCCTGCGTGGAGCCTGCTTCTCCCTCAGCTTATGTCTTTGCCTCTCTCTCTCTCTGTGTGTGTGTGTCTGTGTCTCTCATGAATAAATAAATAAACTATTAAAAAATAAAAAAAAAATAACAGGAGTGGGGCATCTGGATCCTCAGTCGGTTGAACATCCAACTCTTAAGCTTGGCTCAGATTTAGATCTCAGGGTCGTGAGGTCAAGCCTCATACTGGGCTCTGTGCTGGGCATGGAGCCTACTTAAAAAATAATGATTTAAAAAATAACAGGAGTGACATCAGCAAAATGGTAGACTAGGAGGTCCTCTACTCATATCCCCCCACAGTAACAATGATTTAGCTGCCATTCATTGACAAAAGTGCCTTTATGGGAACCTTGGGATCCAGTAGGAAGTTGTGAATCTTTGGTCAAGTTCAAGACCAAGGAAAGCCATTTTGAGAAGGCACGTCCACACCCAGGTGGGTGATGTGCCAACTCTGGTCCTGGCTGTAGATCCAGAAACTGCTCTATACCTGCTGTGGATTCAGCTACAGCCTCGTGTGTCCTTGGTTCTGCCAACAGCACCACACACCAAGGGATCTATGAGGAATCACATCCATTAGCTTCCCAGGTAAAAGGCCCACAGACCTGGTCCTGGCTGTGGACATCAAAGTGGCCTGTGACTCTGCTCCAGCCTGTTTCAGGCATAGTCTGGGAGCCCTTGGAGACAAGCCTGCCAAACTTGGTCTAACTGTAGATTCTGAAACCGCTAACTGGACTCTAGCCTACCCCAGCTACACTCCATAAGTAGTCCTGCCGACCCAGGATCCTGGCAGGAGACAATCCTGTCTGTGCCACTGGAGATCCTAACAGTACCCTATGCTCAGCTTCAGACCCTTCTAGCAGCAGTCCACAAGCAATCTAGCCAGTCACGTGGCCCAGCGGCTGTGTCCCTGGAGATCCTAATTTTAATGGCCCTGTAACTAGACCACAGGCCCTCCCAGCCACAGTCTGCAAAAAAAACTCTGCCCATCCAGGGATGCACCCAGGAACCTGGCGGGAGCCTCCCCCATCTATACAACTGGTAACAGGCCCATTATCTGAGAACCCAACTGTGGACACTGAAATTGACACTCGTCCTGGTACCACCGTAAGGTCCTGTAGGCCGTTCCATCTACCCAAAGAACAGATGGGTCTTTGCCTGCCAGAGTCACTAGCAATAGGCCTGCCAACTGCAAATTCCACTGTGGACCCATCAGCAGCCTTATGATCTGGCTCCAGCCCAGCAAAGCTGTGATCCAAGAGGTAATCCCATCTACTTAGGGAAGCAACAGTAGAACCTATATGCCCTGCTACAGTAATCAAGATAATGTGGCATTGGTAAAAGAATAGACAAGTGAGTCAATGGAACATGGAGTCCAGAAATAGACCCACATCAATATAGTCAACTAACCCTTGACAAAGGAGAAAAAACAATATACAATGGAGCAAATAGTGCTGGAACAACTGGACATCTACATGCAAAAGATGAATCTAGACATAGACCTTACTCCCTTCACAGAACTTAACTTGAAATGGATCACAGACCTAAACATAGAACACAAAACTATAATACCTCTACAAGATAACACAGAAGAAAACCTAGATGACCTTGGGCATGGCAATGGTTTTTAGATACAACACCAAAGGCACAATCCGTGGAATAAAGAATTGATAAGCTAGACCTCACTGAAATTAAAATTTTCTGCTCTGAAACATTTCCCAACAGAAAATGACAAGTTAGAGACTGGGAGGAAATATTTTCAAAAGACATATCTGATAAAGAATGTTATCCAAAATATACCAAGAACTCTTAAAACCCAACAATAAGAAAGCAAACAGGAACCTCACTGAAAAAGATATGCAGGGGCGCCTGGGTGGCTCAGTCGGTTGAGCATTTGCCTTCGGCTCAGGTCATGATCCCAGGGTCCTGAGATGGAGCCCCACGTTGGGCTCCCTGCTCAGTGGAGAGCCAGCTTCTCCCTCTTACCTTCCCCCCTACTCATGTGCTCTCTCTCTCACTTGTTCTATCTCAAATAAACAATTTTATTTAAAAAGAAAGAAAGGGCAGCCCGGGTGGCTCAGTGGTTTAGCGCCGCCTTCAGCCCAGGGCCTGATCCTGGAGACCCCGGGATCGAGTCCCATGTCGGGCTCCCTGCATGGAGCCTGCTTCTCCCTCTGCCTGTGTCTCTGCCTCTCTCTCTCTCCTCTCTGTGTATTCTCATGAATAAATAAATAAAATCTTTTTTTAATAATAAATTTATTTTTTATTGGTGTTCAATTTGCCAACATACAGAACAACACCCAGTGCTCATTCTGTCAAGTGCCCCCCTCAGTGCCCGTCACCCAGTCACCTCCACCCCCCGCCCTCCTCCCCTTCCACCACCCCTAGTTCATTTATCCAGAGTTAGGAGTCTTCCATGTTCTGTCTCCCTTTATGATATTTCCTACCCATTTCTTCTCCCTTCACCTCTATTTCCTTTCACTATTATTTATATTCCCCAAATGAATGAGACCATATAATGTTTGTCCTTCTCCAATTGGCTTACTTCACTCAGCATAATACCCTCCAGTTCCATCCACATCAAAGCAAATGGGGGGGATATTTGTCATTTCTAATGGCTGAGTAATATTCCATTGTATACATAAACCAATAAATAAATAAAATTTTAAAAAAATAAAAAAGAAAGAAAAACATATGCAAATGGCAAATAAGTACATGGAAACCTGCTTCACATCATATATCATCCTACATCATCAGGGAAATGCAAATTAAAACAATGATGTTTTGTCATCCTCACTGATATTTTCACTCATTTTCTCTCCTTTCCCTTTATTCCCTTTCACTAATTCTTATATTCCCCAAATGAATGAGGCACTGAGGGGGTCACTTGGCGGGATGAGCACTGGGTGTTATGCTATATGTTGGCACATTGAACTCCAATAAAAAAAATTAAAAAAAAAACAAAAAACCCCAATGAGATACCATGATAACACCCATTAAAATAACTAAAACCTGGAACGCCGACTATATTAGATACTGGCAAGGATGTGAAATGACAAGAATTCTTTCATTGCTAGTGGGAGTGCATAATGGTACAGCCACTTTGGAAGACAGTTTCTTATAAAAACTAGACATACAGACATGATCCAGCAAGTTCATGGTATTTTCCCAAAGGAGTTGAAACTTATGTCCGCACAAAAACCTGCACACAGATGTTTGTAGCAGCTTTATTCATAATTGCCAAAACTTGGAAACAACCAAGATGCCCTTCAGAAGGTGGATGGATAACCAAGCTGTGGTATATCCAGGCAATGCATTATTATTCAGCACTAAAAAGAAATAAGTTTATCAAGCCATGAAAAGGCAAGCAGTCTTAAATGCATATTACTATGTGAAAAAGCTACATACTGTATGATTCTAATCATATGACATTCTGGAAAAGGTAAACCCGAAGCCATAAAAAGATGAGTGGTTGCAAGGGGTTGGGCGAGGAAGACAAATGGAAGATTTTTAGGGTAGGCTAGTGAACTACTCTGTATGATATTCTAACGGGAGAGGCAACGCATGTGTGGGGGCGGAGGGTATACAGGAAATCTCTCTGTACCTTCTGCTGTGAACCCAAAACTGTTCTAAAAAATAAAAAATAAGGAAAAACATAACCATGGCAAATGGTATGCATCCTGACCATTCATAATGCAACTGTGAAGTCAGCACCAAAGCAACTGTTACTGTCCCTAAGGGAGCTGTGTTCTTGGCCACATGAGAAAAAGACTCAAAAACAAGACTAAAAGGGAATTTCCTCATCATGATAAAACACACACACACACACACACACACACACACACACACACACACACTGTATTGGTTTGCTTAGGCTGCCTTAACGAAGCACCGTAAACCAAGTACCTTAAGCCACAGAAGCTTAATGTCTCCCAGTTCTGGAGGCCAGAAGTCCAAGATCAAAGTATTGTAGAATTGGTTCCTTCTCTCTCTCTCTCTCTTTCTATCTCTCTTTTGTTTAGAATTTTTTTTATCCTTAGGGCATTACACCTTTTTTCAGAACAAGCATAATTTGCAGAAATTGCACAAGGCAACTTTTTGTTTTAAAAGATTTTATTCATTTATTCATGAGAGACACACACACAGAGAGAGAGAGAGAGAGAGGCAGAAACACGGAGAGAGAGAGAGAGAGAGAGGCAGAGACACAGGCAGAGAGAGAAGTAGGCTCCATGCAGGGAGCCCAATGTGGGACTTGATCCTGGGACTCCAGGATCACACCCTGGGCTGGAGGCAGGCACTAAACCACTGAGCCACCCAGGGATCCCCACAAGGCAACTTTTTATCAGATATCAATATTTTGCAAAGTTTCATTTAATTGGAATGCTCTTTCATTTGTAAAAATCATGTCCAGTTACAAAAAATAATCAAGAACCTTATTGGATTTAAGCTGTTTTCACAAATGTCCTAAGAAGTCTTAAGCTAAATGATATTTTAAGTAGAAAAATACTAATTTCTACGTAGTTTGGTGTACTATTTCTGCGGTGTATGTATGTATATTAACTGGTTGTCTTTACAGGAAACCTGATGAGTTCATTACATTAAGCACTCTGAATTGGTTCCTTCTGAGCACTGGGAGGAAGCATCTGTTCCATGCCCCTCCCGGAGCTTCTGGTAACGGCAGTGGCGGTGATGGTGGCGGGGGTGGTGTGTGTAATATGGATGTACACCCACATATCATATATTAATACGTATAGGTAAGTGGTGTGTAAGTAATTTAAAAATAAGTTAATGCATATCATATGTCAGAGTGATAAGTGCTCTGAAGGAAGACAAAGCAGAATAACAAGGACAGGAGTACCAACAGGGGGCGCCTGGGTGGCTCAGTTGGTTAAGCATCTGCCTTCAGCTCAGGTCATGATCCCGGGGCCTTAGGATCGAGTCCCACATTAGGCTCCCTTCTCAGCAGGGAGTCTGCTTCTCCCTCTCCCTCTGCCTGCCACTGACGCTCCTTCTTCTCCTCCTCCTCCTCCTCCTCCTCCTCCTCCTCCTCCTCCTCCTCCTCCTCCTCCTTCTTCTTTTCTTCTTCTTCTTCTTCTTCTTCTTCTTCTTCTTCTTCTTCTTCTTCTTCTTCTTCTTCTTCTTCTTCTCCTCCTCTTCCTCCTCCTCCTCCTCCTCCTCCTCCTCCTTCTTCTTCTTCTTCTTCTTCTTCTTCTTCTTCTTCTTCTTCTTCTTCTTCTTCTCTCTCTCTCAAATAAATAAAATCTTTAAAAAAAAAAAAAGGACTACCTACAGGGACCACTATTTTTCATGAGGTGTATAAAGTCTCCCCGATAAGATAACATTTGATAAGAGACCTGAATACACGGATAGTTTAATCTTTGCAAATATCTGGAAGAAAAGCATTCCAGATGAAAATAAGCATAACGCAAAACCATTGAGAAAGGAAATTGCTAGGCACATTGGAGAACAGGAAGGAGGCTATTGCAGCTGTAGTGAAATGAACAAGGGGACAGTGGGAAGAGATAAGGTCAGAGAGGTCAACAGGGGCAGATGGTATGAGACGATGAGAACATACCATGAGATACTAGTACGGACATTGAAGCTTGTTCTGGATGAGACGGGAAGCCACTGGAGAGCCGAAAGTAAAGATGTGGCATGAGCTGTTTTATGTTGCCAAAGGATCACTTTCTCTGTTGTGTGGGATGAGAATAAGAGACAAAGCAATTAGAAAAATCCTAAGTGGTGATTTAGACAAGGATATCCTTGGTGTAGTCGGTGAGAAGTGGTCAGAATCCAGATATGTTTTGAATGTATGTCATTCAAAAATATAAATATGTCAGATTTATTACGAGGTGGAAGAGAATGAGAAAAACCAAGAATGACACCAATATTTTGCTGCCAAAGCACCTGGAAACGTGGAGCTGGCATTTAATGAGACAGAGGAGGTTTACAGAAGGAATAGAAAGCTTAGTTTTGGACACAAGTTTGAGATGTCAAACATCTATGTTGAGATGCAGAGTAGACCTTTGTACACAAACATCTGGATGCAGGCGAGAACTCGGGGGACAGAGGCACACATTTTGGAGACCTGAGTTCACAGATATAATTTCAAACATGGGACTAAATCTGTTTCAGGAAGATGGGAAAAAGCACATTGCATTAAAGTAGTAAACCAGGCAGCCCGTGTGGCTTAGCGGTGTAGCGCCTGCTTTCAGCCCAGGGTGTGATCCTGGGGACCCGGGATCGAGTCCCACATCAAGCTCCCTTTGTGGAGCCTACTTCTCCCCGTGTCTCTGCCTCTCTGTGTGTCTCTCATGAATAAATAAATAAAATATATATTTTTAAAAGTAGCAAACCAAGTCTGGAGGTAAATTCTCCCAGTATATACAACTATACCCTACTGGGAACAAAACAAAATGAAACAATGCATTCTTTCATCAATGGCTCCAAAGTTATCATAAATTCTAGTAGGGATGCTATCCCTACTGTCATGATTCTGACCAAACAGAGAGGGAGTGAAAAATGGGGCCAATCTGATTCAGTAGGACTCATCTTTTATAGCTTCCCTTTCCATAGGGCTGACCTGTAGGCTTCATGGTGAACAATCAACCAGAGCGATAAATCCTCACTGGCCAGCCAATAGACTTTTGCTTCACTAGATGACCTGGTTATAATAATACTTAGAATAGGACTTACTATGTTTCACACACTATTTTAATCACTTCCTGTTGATTAACTCAATCCCTTAATAGACTACCTTTAGAGTAGGTACGATTTGGCTCAAACATGAAATTGCTGAACATAATATTTTATTTATTTTTTTATTTTTATAAATTTATTTTTATTGGTGTTCAATTTGCCAACATATAGAATAACACCCAGTGCTCATCCCATCAAGCCCCCCCTCAGTGCCCGTCACCCAGTCACCCCCACCTCCCGCCCTCCTCCCCTTCCACCACCCCTAGTTCGTTTCCCACAGTTAGGAGTCTCTCATGTTCTGTCTCCCTTTCTGATATTTCCCACTCATTTTTTCTCCTTTCCCCTTTATTCCCTATTTTAGAGATTAAAAAAGACCTGAGCACAGAGAGGATAGGTCAAATATCTAGTACATACAAAACAGAGCCATTACACCAACACCTGGTTCCAGAGTTCATACCTTTTCCATTGTTCTATAGTCTCCCCTACTTACTACCATTTGAGCCTCGAAGTTTCAGTGTCCTGGGACCACCCTGACCTCCACATTCATTACAAACCTTTACTTCCATCCTCAAGTTTCCTGAATGAGAGTAAATGTCACATTTCCAGGTCATGTTACTGAAGGGGAGAAAAAATTGCCACTACAAAACATTCCTCTTTGGCATAAGGATTATTTTAGGCTGGTTAATGTATATATTTTTAAGTAGGCTCCACAAAGCCCAGCACAAAAAGCCCAGCATGGGGCTCAGACTCATGACCATGAGATCAAGACCCGAACCGAGATCAAGAGCCAGATGCACAAATGACCTAGGTGCCCCCAAGGCTGGTTATTTTTTTTAAGATTTATTTATTTATTTAAAAGAGAGAGAGAGAGAGAGAGAGAGAGAACAGGGAGAGGAGCAGAGGGAGAGGGAGACAAGTAGACTCCCCATTGAAAACAGAGCCCAATGCAGGGACCGTCCCAGGACCCTGAGGTCATTGACCTGAGCCGAAATTAAGAGTCAGACACTTAACCGACTGAGCCACCCAGGCAGCCCAAGACTGGTTATTTTTAAAAAGCAGGCACAAGAGAAGCTCAGAAAACCAATTAAAAGATACCCCTTTGTAAGAGACATGTACAAGTATAAGGGAACTCTCCGTTTGCAAGGGTGTCTCCCTCTCTGTACCGGGAAGAAGAGGATAACTGTAAATCTCTGGAAACTGTCATCAATGGAGAAGACAGTAACTTAAATCTGTGTAACAGTCATATACCCCTGTTTATCGGGCTTTTCCTAATAGCTTCTCATAACTGCGTCCCTATCCCTTCCATTTGTCTTTGGCTGGAGATGATACTTAAGGTGGTGGCTTGGGCCAAATCAGGGAGTTACTCAGTTTTCCTGGGTCTCTCCCATGTATACAGGAGGTACCTATGTTATTCATCTTCAGTTTGTTTTTCTCCCATTCATCTGTCTTTTATTACCATGGGGGAGGGGTCTCATTCAAGAACCTAGAAGAGTAGAAGGAAAATTATTTTCCTCCCCTACATTACCAAGACGAATGTCAGGTATTTAGGAACACTTAAAATTTTGGAAGACTTCAGAGAAAGATCCTACATCTAAATCACTGTGAGAGTTCTTCCAGGAAAATCTAGTTCCCTAAATTATGCGGCCCTTTGGACATGAACGTATTATTGCTGTTTACTATATCAATTTTCAGCCTGGGAAATATTTCTATTGGATTCATTTTCTCCTCCTAATTACATTTGATTACTTTGTTTCTTGTAACATTTCAATTTAATCTTTCTGTTGGCACTGGGCAAAGTCACTGTGGCATTTAGAACAAAACCGGTGTTCATTTTATTAAGCTAGATTGGTTCTGTATACACCTATTTATAGCTAGGTCATGTTTCAATCTCTTTGAAGCCACGTTTGTGTTTTGGGCTCTTCCTGTCTCATGGCAACTTTTTTTTTAAAGCTTTCTATTTACTGCTCCTTTTGCCATATTCCATAGGAAACTATGAACTCAAGGGAGCTGGCTGACAAGTCTAATCCACTCATTAAGTCCCCTTACCTAGGCAGACAGTGCAACTGATTATGGGAGATAACAATTCTAATGCTTCTTAACCACCTGGCACCTTGCAAATCCAGAAGCCAAGAGATAAAATTAACTGAAAAGTTAACTATACGTCAGAAGGACAACAAAGAAAACACTAACTCACGTTAATTCATTTTAGGAAACACTTGAGCTCAGATGACTGGAAGGGATTCATTTTTATTTTTTTTTAATTTTTAATTTTTAAAGATTTTTTATTTATTTATTCATGAGAGACACACAGAAAGGGGGGGTGCAGAGACACAGGCAGAGGGAGAAGCAGGCTCCACGCAGGGCGCCCGACATAGGACTTGATCCCAGGACCCCAGGATCACGCCCTGGGCCGAAGGCAGGCGCTAAACTGCTGAGCCACCCAGGGATCCCCTGATTCATTTTTAATAAAACTACCATTTATTCATCATTTACTGGGTGACAGGTACTTTCCTAACATCCTCTCATTTAATTTTAAAAATAACTCTGCGAGGTAACTATTATCCTCTAGCCACAAAGATAATGAAAACACTAATGTGAGAGGATATATGCACCTGTAGATGTATTGCAGCACTATTTACAATAGCAACTTAAGATATGGAAGCAACTTCAACGTGGATGGAACTGGAGGGTATTATGCTGAGTGAAGTAAGTCAATTGGAGAAGGACAAACATTATATGGTCTCATTCATTTGGGGAATATAAATAATAGTGAAAGGAAATAAAGGGGAAAGGAGAAAAAAGTGAGTGGGAAATATCAGAAAGGGAGACAGAACATGAGAGACTCCTAACTCTGGGAAACGAACTAAGGGTGGTGGAAGGGGAGGAGGGTGGGGGGTGGGGGTGGATGGGTGACGGGCACTGAGGGGGGCACTTGACGGGATGAGCACTGGTGTTATTCTGTATGTTGGCAAATTGAACACCAATAAAAAATAAATTTATTATTAAAAAAAAGAAGATCTGAAACAAATACGTTGACACATTAAATGTTATATTAGTCTCTGATCTTTAAATGTGTTTAAAAACATTTCACTATTAAAATGGATTTAATTATAAAAAAAGATATGGAAGCAACTTAAGAATCCATCAATAGAAGGATGGATAAGGATGAGGTGGTGCATTCATACAATGGAATACTACACAACCCTAAAAAGGATGCCATCGTGCCGGTTTTGACAATGTGGCAGAGCTAGAAGGTACTATGCTAAATGAAATAAGTCAGACTGAGAATGTCAAATACTGTATGATTTCACTCCCATGTGGAATCTTTAAAAAAAAAGAATAAACAAATTAAATCAGACCTGTAAACACAGAGAACAAACTGATGGTTGCCAGAGGGGAAGGGGTGGGGATGGGCAAGATGGGCGAAAGGCAGTGGGAGAAACAGGCTTCCAGTTACGGAATGAATAGGTCACTGGAGTGAAAGGCACAGCACAAGGTCAATGGTACTGCAATAGCGGCCTACAGTGACGGATGGCCCCACGCTCGTGGTGAGCACGGCATGATGTTTAAACTTGTGGACTCACTATGCTGCACACCAGAAACTAATGCTACATTGTGTGTCAACTACACTCAAGTAAAATTAATTTAAAAAATGAGAAAACTCTCCCTCTGCCTGTCTCTGCCCCTCTCAATCTCTCTCTCTCTCTCTCTCTCTGTGTCTCTCATGAAAAAATAAGTAAACCTTTTTTAAAAATTAAGTGAATAAATAAGAAATGAGGAAACTGAGGCTCAGAGAAGTTAATCACACCCTTAAGAGTACACAGCTAAATAAGAGGTGGCCCTGTAGCCTCCCCTTGGGGGCTGCTCAGATAACACCTTCTTGGTGAGGCCTTCACCACCACTCTATTTAAATTCGTGACAATAGGGCAGTCCGGGTGGCTCAGCGGTTTAGCGACGCCTTCAGCCCAGGGTGTGGTCCTGGAGTCCCACGATCGAGTCACACGATCGAGTCCCACGTTGGGCTCCCTGCATGGAGCCTGCTTCTCCCCCTGCCTGTGTCTCTGCCTCTGTGTGTGTCTCTCATGAATAAAATCTTTAAAAAAAATAAAAAATAAATTCGTGACAATAAATAAATAAATAAATAAATAAATAAATAAATTCATGACCATAACGCCTCAGCACACCTTTTCCCTTCCGCTGATTTATTTTTATCCATAGAACTCATTAGCATCTAAATTACTATAATTTATTCATATAATCCCTTTGTTGTCTGTCTCCCTTCTCTACAAGGTCAAGACCATGAGGTCAGGGATTCCTGTCCATTTTTTTAAAGATTTTATTTATTTATTCATGAGAGAGACAGAGAGAGAGAGAGATAGGCAGAGACACAGGCAGAGGGAGAAGCAGGCTCCCTGCAGGGAGCCCGTCGTGGGACTCGATCCCGGGTCTCCAGGATCACACCCTGGGCCAAAGGCAGGCGCCAAACTGCTGAGCCACCCAGGGATCCCCGTCCTGTCAATTTTGTTAACGACTTACCCCCAGTGCCAAGTACAGTGCCTGACACACTGAAGGCTCTCAAGTATTCGCTGAATATGTGGAACAGGGATCCCTGAACCAGATGGGAAATGAGGGGCAGCAAAAGTTAGTGTGTATATTTAATTGCTATCTTCTTATTTGACATATTGGACTTTAAAAGTGGGGGAAGTGGTAGTTACTGCCCTGAACATTAGTCTATAGACATAAGGAATTATTTTCATTATTGCATCCTCTGAGCCCTTTCTTTGCCTATTGAATCAGCTACCCTCATCGTGGGAAAAACAGTATATTTCCTGACCCTGAATCAGATAGCCCAGTTTCACAAGCATGTTTTAGAGAATAAAGAGGGAAGAGAAACAGTCTCTTTTCCTTAGTAATTACTAAGTAGCCTGAGAGAATGGGGATGCTCTACTCTTTCCTGGGATACATTTACAGGGACTATTTGATTTTGAGGCAAACATAACAGAGGATCAGAAATAGAAACATACTGCACTCGGGCCTAACTGTAAGGCCCAAGCACATGCTTCCATGAAACCTAGGATATTGGGTTAACATACTAGGCAAAACAAATAACATTTTCTCAGTGACATACTTTTTATAAAGAGAATGAGATCCAGAAATCAAGATCCATTTGATCTTGAAATGATCCAGAAATCAAAATCCATTTGATTTTGATCCATTGAAATCAAGAGCTGAGCAAAGGCAGTGTTCCTTTCTTTTTTTTTTAAGATCTTATTTATTTATTCATGAAAGACACAGAGAGAGAAAGGCAGAGACACAGGCAGAGGGAGAAGCAGGCTCCAGGCAGGGAGCTGATGCGGGACTCGATCCCGAGACCATGGATCATGCCCAGGGCCAGGGGCAGGTGCTCAACCACTGAGCCACCCAGGCGTCCCGGCAGTGTTCCCTTCTTGACCACAATGCTGCCCCCAACCCCATTATAAGGCTTTGCAAAAAGCAGCACGCTAATGTTTGCCTTGCACATGGATCCAGTAGTGTGATAAATTGAACCAACCTTGGCTAACTTTCCTAATTGATAGCAGCCCACGAAAGAGCCTTCACCAGTTAGTCTGCCAGAAAAACATTTTGTCAGAAATAAATCAAAAGAGCAAACTACAATAATCAAAGGTTATGGTTTACAAAACAGAAGATTTAGACTTGGTTAGAGGTCTTCCCTCTAAGAGACAGTCAGAAAAAGACAAATTAAACGCAAGCATGGGGGTCATCCTTGGCACAGAAAATGAACTCATTTTTCTGAGGTGGGACAGAGAGGGTTAGGGGCATTTTGAGGTGGGAAATAAGGAATTTGATGGTCCGTGTCAATATGACTCAATCCCCTTTGGAAGTGGCTGAGGACATCATCATTTGGTGACAAGCTAAGAGCACGTTGAGGCTAGCTCTGCCCTTTGCCCGTTTCCTCATGTGTAATAAATAAGCAGTCAATGACTTTGCCAAGCCTCACTCCCAGGATTCTTATGAGGCTCCAAGACCATACTGCCTGAAGAATTTTCTAATGGATTAATTTGTATTTCACATGAAAATAATGGGTAGTCTATTCTCCAGGAGCAGCAGAGGAAACACGGAACTTCCCCAAAGGAAAATTCATTATTCAACAACTAGAGATTCATAATTCAGAGACAGGCAGGTCCCAGTACCCTGCAAAACAGACAAGCATGTTCAAGAGAGGATCTGAGGCCTGCCCAGGCATCTTCATGATCCCATATCTAGAAATTTAGGGGAGGATCGACACCCAGTGAGGGGCCTGTGGCTGCCACCTGCAGAGAAACTGTCTTGTCCCTATGGGGCTGAGTGACAGTGCTAGACACAGGGTGGGCCCTTCCAGGCTCTGCAGCAGCAGCCAGGGCTAACAGGCATGGAGCTCTCGCCCTCCGCTCACCCACAACCTGTCTCTCCTGTGTCGCAAAAACCGAATGGGGCTTGGCCAACAACAAGAAGGACTGGTAGGTGTGAACTGCAAATAAAATAGCCACTATCTATTTTTAGGCTGAAGTTATATTTGAGAAAACACTGATTTCTCTTTTGTTTTTGCAAACAACCTGCTTCATCCGGCCAAGGCTGAAAGCTGTGCTTACGTCAAGTAAGAACAACTAAAAAGGAAAGAGATGCTTTGTGCAACGGTGTCGATTTCCTGAAGGAGGCAGGTGTAGTGTAGAAAGAAACTATTTTTGAGACAGGAATCATAGGTTAAAGTAGGTTCCAAAGTCTACTTTTACTTTCTTCCTCCTAACATTTTTAGAGAAAACTATTGAGGGCATTAGGAGGATCCACTACACACACTGCAGCTTAGCTATGGGGGTCTAAGGTGTTACTCCATTTCAGAAACGCTCCGAACTCTGATATAAGATACATCTCAGCATTTATCACACTGCACCTCTTATTCTCAGGATTTTTTAATTTCTTTTCCTTTGGGCTTATAGTTGCTTGAGGTCAGGGTTCATATAGATTCAGGGCTTGATGGATCAAATAAAATGGACAGAAAATCCATTAGATTAACCAGAAGTAAAGGAAAACCAGAAAGTTCTGTCCAGCTTGGATCAGTTGATGACAAAGTGAAGGAGTGAAATGGACCCATGTGAAGGGAGTCCTACATAAAAGAAAACCCACAACTCTCCCCACCCCCCCCAAAAAAAAAAAAACAGAAAAAAAGAGAGGTCATTGTTTAGCAGTACTTAGTACATAAGGCAGATATGGTCCCCCCTCTTTTTGGGTATGCAACACAGAGGATGAGACAGGCATTAAAACGGCCCCTTACAACAAGGATTATTGTAATAAAGACTAAGAAGAAATTCACGGGGCCGTATGAATTTTAAGTGGAAGGACCAGATCCAGTCACAAGAATGAGGGGTGTCTTCACAGAGAAATGTGTGTTTTTTTTTAGCAGAAATGGTTTTTTGTTGTTGTTGTTGTTTTTTTTTTTTCCAGAAAGGTTGAGTTGTAGCCAGTTAGTTGATGAGATCCATGCGACAGGGGATGAGGAACCAAGGAATGTTTCCACAGAACTTAAAATTATGGCATAGGGAGGCATGAGAGGGCTGCAAACAAAACTCCAAAGCAAACATCTGAGAAGTAGCCTGGTTGACAAAAAAAGTCTTGGCACCAAGCTGAAAGCAGGACGCTACACACTCATAATCAGCCACTGAAAAGCTGTTTGACTGCTATTATTAGCACATTGGTTGAGTGTGGATTTCAAACTCACAATCATAGCTGTCAGACTTTGAGTAAGTTCCTGAACTCCTCATGTATCAACATCTTTTTTTAAAAAAGATTTTATTTATGCATTCATGAGAGACATACAGAGAGAGAGAGAGAGAGAGACAGTGGGAGAAGCAGGCTCCCTACTGGGAGCCCAACGTGGGACTTGATCCCAGGATCCTGGGGTCACGACCTGAACTGAGGGCAGACACTCAACCACTGAGCCCCCCCCCGAGACGCCCCATGCATCAACTTCTTCATACACTGAGCGGTGTAAGAGTGCCTTCCCTAGGTCGCTGGGGGCATTCCATATGTTACTACATAACAAGCACTTAGAACAGTGCCTGGAACATTCTACATACTGAGTAAATGTTAGCTGCTTGGAACTTTCTACATCCTGAGTAGATGTTGGCTGCTCTTATTTTTCCTACCATTATTAGTTGCAATGTTAGGAGCCAAGGATATATTAGGATTAAGTTAGTGATGGCATTAAGAAACGTCTATACATTTGTTCACAGCTACTGGTCTTGTATGTTGCTTGTATGTAAGAAGAATGCCCAGAGATCCTAATGCAACAGGGTGCAAAAGACAACTTCCTGGGAGAGAGATAAAGGGAAATGGTGATTGCTGGGGACTTGGGGACAGGAAAATGTCCAAAGTGCTGAGAACTGCGTTAAGAAGTGCATCCCCAACAGCAGATAAAGTGATAGCAAATGAAATAAAACATAGGCTAGCTTGGGGGGGGGTTCCCTGGGGACATGGGAAAATGTCTGAGCATATATCTGCGCATTTGGAAGTCGGATAAAAGGACAGATCTACCGAGAAGCGATTCAAGGACATCCTAAAGGCAAGTCTCAGGAGACCTGATAGCACTTACTCTTCTTCTGCAACGTAGAAATCCACGTGTCCCTAGCAGGGTGCAAGACACAATCAACCGGTATTTTACACTTTCAAAGAACACAGAGTGTACAAGAAATGGAGAGCTGATTTAAAGGCACTAAATCTGGTGACCTAAGCTCCACATTTTGTCCAGGCCGAGGAGGTTGGAAAGATCCAGAAAGGGGAAGTTGAAGTGTAACGCAGTTTTAAATTAATGTCAGACGCAGGCAGTACAATATCTGATCCCCAGGACGATGCCAAATAAGAATTTTTCTGCTTCCCTTGTTTCTTCTCGTTCCTTGTACTCCAACCGTGGAAAAGTCAGAAATATGGTTGGTAAGATAGAAGGAAAAAAATAGAAGCTGTAGATGGGAAAAGCCTCAAGGAAGAGGCCACTCCTGCCTGGCCCAACTTCAGGCTTCCTTTTGGAGCATTGCAGAATTTGTGGGAGGGTAAAAGACGACTCAAGAAATAGTAATAATATTGGACAGGGCATTGTCATTCTTTTTTAAAAGGTATATATATATATATATTTTTTTTTTTTTGAGAGAGAGAGAGAGAGAGAGAGGTGCGGGGTGGGGGAGGCAGAGGGAGAGAGAGAGAGACTCTCCAGTAGACTTGTCGCTGAGCAAGGAGGCCAACGTGGGGTTCGATCTCAGGACCCTGAGATCACGACCTGAGCCCAAACCAAGAGTCAGACTCCACCCAGGCACCCCAGGGCAGGGCACTGTGATTCTCAAACTGAGAGTGGTTCTGCTCGTTTGGTTTGGTCTTAGTTGCAGTGATCAAGAAACTATGACATAGGAATGACCAGAAACACTCTGCCCGACTTAAAATCTGTGGCAGGGGAAGCACCCAAGGGCCACAGAAAAGATTTAAAAGAACAGCAGGAAGAACAAAACCGTTTCTTTTCAAGTACATCCTATGAGTTTTGCTTTCTCATTATAACAGCTACACATACAGTCTATATACTATTTTGGGGAAGGTGGTTACTAAAATATTAAGAAACACGGGTAATTATGAAAGGTAACCAGATGGTCTGCTGGCAAAAAATTGACCTAAGTTTTAGAAGTGGGTACAAATATGTGAAGGTCTGGCAACAAATACATTTTTTAAACATCATGGCAAATTGCCCTCATGGCAATGAACAACTTACGTGAGACATTTCTTTTTTCAAAAAGAGGTTATTTATTTTATTTTATTTTATTTTATTTTATTTTATTTTATTTATTTTATTGGAGTTCAATTTGCCTACATATAGCATAACACCCAGTGCTCATCCCATCAAGTGCCCCCCTCAGTGCCCATCACCCAGTCACCTCCACCCCCCGCCCACCTCCTTTTCCACCACCCCTTGTTCGTTTCCCAGATATAAGTCAATCAGAGAAGGACAAACATTATATGGTCTCATTCATTTGGGGAATATAAAAAAATAGTGAAAGGGAATAAAGGGGAACGGAGAGAAAATGAGTGGGAAATATCAGAGAGGGAGACAGAACATGAGAGACTCCTAACGTGAGACATTTCTATGAAGTTACTATGTCAAGGCATTCCAGAATTACTTGAATATTTTCCTTCATATTCATTAACCTGTTTTTCATAATCTACATTTTCTCCAAAGACTCACTGTCCCTAACCTCAAATTCTGTAACTGGCTGAAGAAAAAGAAAATGACAGTAGCAAAACTATATTCATCTATGTGCAACCAAATACCAGCTTCCTAGAACAGAGCCAAATGTTTGAGCACCTGCGGCCTCAGCATTATTTTTTTTTAAGATTTCACTTATTTATCCATGAGAGACACACACAGAGAGAGGCAGAGACACAGGCAGAGGGAGAAGCAGGCTCCATGCAGGGAGCCTGACGTGGGACTCGACCCCAGCACTCCCGGGATCACGACCTGAGCCAAAGGTAGACACTCAACTGCTGAGACACCCAGATGTCATGGGACTCAGCATTCTTAACTCCTTTTGGAAAACTGGAATTTGGTACAAATGCAAAATTTGTAACAGGGGCAAAAACAATCTAGTTTAGGAGCAACACCTTGAACGTGAAAGGTTGGAATGAGTCCTGCTTTTGGGATATAGAGAGCAAATTAGCACTAGATCAAAGCATGGAAAGAGGGTACACACAGAAGTCTCTAGAGTTTTTAATACCCCGGTTAATCTATCATTCATAATACAAGGGGGCAGTTCCTAATACCCCTTATACAAACATTCCTGTGACAAACTTCTCTAAGAAATCAAAAGTAAAAGTAAGTCCATTCAGGAAAAAAAGTGGCATTATTTCTCTTACGAACACTAATAAGAGCTCTGGAACCCATTTCATTCCCAGATCAGCCTTGGCCTCTAAAGAGCACAGAGCCAAACTCTGAATAATTGACATGATTTCCTCATTCAGGAGTTCTGGGCCTTGTTTTTGTCCTCTCCTCGAACTACTTCTTGGTTTCGGTGTCTCTCCCTGTGTTAAGGATTTCTGATTGTACTCTGTGTCGTCATTGTAAGTCACCTGAAGTCCCAATTTGGAAAGAGGCAAGACATGCATAAGTCAATCAACAAAGGAGGAAGTGAGCACTTCAGGTGTGCTTTGGGGAACACAGAACAATCCATTTAGCGTGTAAAAACATATTAGGAAGACTTCTTTAGAATTCTCCTCACTGGCTCCAAGTATGTCAGTGGCCTGTTATCATTCATTTTCTGACTTTTCTTTAATTAACTGTTCCTTTGGAATATGAGATTGGCCAACAATGTTATGTTGTTCATTTACAAAACAGTGTTTTTGTTAAACATATAGAAGAACCGAAGCCTCAAAAGATAAGTCATGTATCTGAAGATCCTGGCGTCAGCCCCAAGAGCCTCCCACACGTGGTCCAGCACCACAGCCCAGCCCAAGCAACACTGGATATCCACAAAAGAATGAAAGAGAATTAAAGTGGACCCCTGTCTTGCATCACTCACAAAATTAATTTTAAATATAGTAAGGATAAATAAACAAATAGATAGATGAATAAATAAATAAATATAGTAAAGACTGAAATGTGAGACCCGAAAATATAAAACTCCTAGAAGAAAAGAACAAAAAAGCTCTTTGATATTGGTCTTGGAGAAGATTTTTTGGATACACTGAAAACCAAAATAAACAGGTAGGACTATATCAAACTGAAAAGCTTCTGCACAGCAAAATACATAATCAACAAAATGAAAATCTACAGAAGATAAACTATCTGCAAATCATATCTCTGATAAGGGGTTAATATCAAAACTTTACATGGAATTCATACAGTTCAACAGCAAAAAGCAGATAATCAGATTTAAAACTAGGCTGAGGAATTGAATAGCCATTTTTCCAAAAAAAAAAAAGACATACAAATGGCTCAAAAGTACATGAAAAGGTGTTCAACATCATTAATCAGCAGGGAAATGCAAATCCAAACCACAGTGAGAGATCACTGTAACCTATTAAAAGGACTCTCATGGGGATCCCTGGGTGGCGCAGTGGTTTGGCGCCTGCCTTTGGCCCAGGGCGCGATCCTGGAGACCCGGGATCGAATCCCACGTCGGGCTCCCGGTGCATGGAGCCTGCTTCTCCCTCTGCCTATGTCTCTGCCACTCTCTCTCTCTCTCTGTGACTATCATAAATAAAAAAAAAATTAAAAATAAATAAATAAAAGGACTCTCATGGGGGCAGACCAGGCGGCTCGGGTTTAGCACCACCTTCAGCCCGGGGTGTGATCCTGGAGACCCCGGATCGAGTCCCACATCGGGCTCCCTGCATGGAGCCGGCTTCTCCCTCTGCCTGGGTCTCTGCCTCTCTCTCTCATGAATAGATAAATACAATCTTTAAAAAAATAAAATAAAAGGACTATCATCAAAAAGACAAGAAATAACTAGTGTTGGCCAGGATGTACAGAGAAACCCTGTGCACTGTTGGTGGGAATGCAAATTGGTACAGCCACAGTGGAAAATAGTATGGGCATTCCTCAAAAAAAAAAAATAAAAAATAAAAATAGAACCATCATATGATCCATTAATCTCCTTTTTGGGTATATATATAGGAAATGAAAACAGTATCTTGAAGAGATATCTGCACTTCTTTTTTTTTCTTATTAATACAGTATTTATTCGTCATCTCTCTGTCAAACTCTCTAAGCCAGCCACTTCCTCTTAGGGTGCCTGGGGAGGTATAGGAAAAGGAACAGGGCAGATGAGACACAGGAGAAAGACCTATGGGGGTGGAGATGGCTCCCTCTCGTGGTAGAGGATGAGAAAGGCCACCACCAGGCATAAGAGCTCCATGGCCTCCAAGAGGGCAAAGCCCAGAATGGCACAGGAGAAGACCTATTGCTGCAGAGAGGGGTTCCTGGCATAACCAATGATGAGGCTCCCAAACACAGTCCCAATTCCAGCCCCAGAACCAGCCACCCCTACTTTGGCAGCCTCGGCCCCAATGAACTCGGCTGCTATGTTGATGTTCCTTGAAGTGTCACTGGTTCAGAAGCTGCCATAGGAATACGTGAGATCAGGGGACTTGGGGCTGCCAAGCTGTGAGGCCCTCCTCTGTCAGTGTTTCTGGTGGCTTTAGGACCACTGCAGACAGTGATCAGCTCAACAGCTGAGAGGTGCTCCTGACAAAGAAGGGGGTAGAGATGAACTTTGACCAAGTGTCCATTTGCAGGAGACGAAGGGCTATGTCAGGGGAGCTGATCCCAGTGCAGAGAAGACAGAGACTGAGATATCTGCACTTCTGTGTTCACTGCAGCAGTGTTTACAATAGCCAAGACTTGGAAACAACCTAAGCATCAGCTGACAGATGAATGGATAAAAAATATCTATATACATATATATAGATATAGATATAGGTATATCTTTTTATGTATCTTGAAACCCCATGGATGAGTCCTAAGTGCATTTTGCTAAGTGAAATAAGTCTGACAACAAAAGACAAATACTGTTTTATGATCTCACTTATATGTGGAATCTAAAAACGTTGAACTCAGAAACAGAGAACAAATTGGTGGTTGCCAGGCCTTGGTGAGTGAAGGAAAAGGGGAAATGTTGAGCAGCGTCTGGGTGGCTCAGTTAGATAAGCATCCAACTCCTGATTTCAGCTCAGGTCACGATCTCACGGTCATGAGATTGAGCCCTACATCAGGCTCCTCATTCAGCTTGGAGTCTGCTTGAGGTTCTCGCTCTCTGCTTCTCTCTCCCTCTGCTCTTCTCCTGAGTCATGCTAAATAAGTTAATTACTTAAATCTTTTTTTTTTAATGCTGAAATGATGAGGCAACTGGGTGGCTCAGTGGTTGAGCATCTGCCTTTAGCTCCGGTTGTGATTCCGAGGTCCTGGGATCAAGTCCTGCATTTGGCTCTCCACAGGGAGCCTGCTTGTCCCTCTGCCTATGTCTCTGTCTCTCTCTCTCTGTGTCTCTCATGAATAAATAAATAAAATCTTTTTTAAAAAATGGTGAAATGGGGAAGCCCTGGTGGCTCAGTGGTTTAGCGCCACCTTCAGCCCAGGGTATGATCCTGGAGACCTGGGATCGAGTCCCCCAGGTCGGACTCCCTGCATGGGGCCTGCTTCTCCCTCTGCCTGTGTCTCTGCCTTTCTCTCTCTCTGTGCCTGTCATGAATAAATAAATAAAATCTTTTTAAAAAAATGGTGAAATGTTGATCAAAGGTACAAACATTCAGTTATAACATAAATAAGTTCTAAAAATCTAATGTACAGCATGGTGACTATAGTTAACAATACTGTATTGGATACCCGGAATTTGCTAAGAGAGTAGATCTTAAATATTGTCAACACAAAAATAAAATGGTAACTATATGTGTATACACACACACACACACACAAATCTATATACATATATACACATATATATACGTCAATCATCCTATTGCACATCTTAACATTCAACAATGTCATTTGTAAAATATATATCAATAAAGCTGGAAGTGGGAAATTTGTGTCTCGGTGCAAAAAGAAAAAGAAATATTTAGATATATAAAATTTAAGTGTAAAAACTGGTGTTTTACATTTCTAAATAAAATTAAAAATAAAACTGAGGAATAGACCTCATGGTGAAATAATTTCTTATTCAAACTGGCAACCAATCAAGTCATTTACCAAGGGTGAGTGCTGCATTTCTTTTATCTTATGCATGTATATTCTTATGAATAGAGACATTATTAAAACCTAAAAATAAGATTCCGTAATTATTTAAAAGGTTTGGTTGCTCTGGTTAACAATGTAGCCTTTCAGTTAACCAAGCTATAGTTTGTTAATTGGGTGGTATTCCAATTGTTGGAATATAATCAACAATCCTAGCCACAGTATTAAAGGTAAAGCTCTAAATGCACTGATTAACCTAAGTATAAATGATAAAAATCAGAGCAAGTTAAATTTCTCTCCTCCTGGCTTGTTCTTTCTCTCTCTCTCTCTTTCAAATAAATAAATAAATAAATAAATAAATAAATAAATAAATAAATAAAATCTTTTTTAAAAAGTGCTTTAGTGGATGTGGATGTAGATGTGAAGGAAAAAGATGTAACAATAACAAAATTCTGATTAGTCATAGGTTTCCAAAGAGTAATGCAGTCTGGAAGTAATGCACATTAGAAATTTCTTATTTTCCATCTTTCTTGTAAAGGAATGGCTCATCAACACAGCTAAACCTTGCCATGGTCTTCAAGTTTATTTTAAACCATGTTACTGACACCAAATGAATATTTAGAACGTGTACTGAAAACATTTATTTCTTTCTATTTCGCTGTCCACATTGAGATATTTTAGTTATGTCCTGTACATGAAGCAGCAGTGACCTTTTTACATGTAAGCTACACTTTCACCAGTTGAAGGGATCCAAGACCACATTAGCATGTCATGAAGAACTGTCATAGAATGACGCCATTCTTGTAGTACTGATGAGATCCGGAGCACTCCGTTACAACTGCCAACCCAGCCGTTGAACATTCAAAAATCCAATCATCTGCACTTCTGGTCAATGGAAAATGTAAACCTTAGGAGAAGTTGCTCCCAATACTCACACACCGCTATATGATGTGCCAGTACATAAAGATATTATGAATAAAATACTGGGTTTAATCCAAACATCCATTGATAGACAACTGAGTAAATCAATTATCCAGGCTTGAAAAAGATGAAGACGGTCTGGATGTGATAATGTGGAAAATATCCATGAAATATTATCTTTTAAACACACACTGTAGAAGAATATTCCTAATGCGATCCTATTTATATTTTTTAAATGAAAAATACTTATGCTTACAAATACATGAACATTTCTGGAGTGATACACAAACTACAGTAGGACCAGGGAGTAGAGAAATGACTTTTCTATGTACCCTCTCCTATTGTTTGAATTTTTACTATATTTTATAACTTTTTAGTAAAAATAATTTTTTAAAAGTAACATTTCCAAAATTATTTAGATAATAAATGGCAGAGTTGGTAGATGGGTCTGCCTTCAGAATCCACATACACTAACCTGTCCACTATTACATGGTGTGTAGTAAGCTACACACTACCTAAGTAGAATGACCTTGCCAGTTGACATCTATTCAAGGAAATGTTGCAACGGACAATTTCAGTTTTCAAATGCATGGGCACTAAATTTTCAATTCTCTGGGTGAGGCTTAACTAGTTATATGTCAAAATCCATGTTTTGGATGCTTAGAAAGATTTACAAAATGAAGATATTTTTCTATTATATATACTTTTTCACCTTAGATTCCAAGGACTCATGATTTTTTTCACTAGTATTTTACTTGAATGTCGGTATGACTATGAAACCCTCTTTACTTCCACCTCTTCAGCTTTATTTCTAATTGAGAGGATTCAAAAAGCCATAAAAATGTGATCCTTGACAGGATTCTGCTCCAACAAGAAATCTTCTGAATACTTTTCTCCACCCAAACAATCCTCACTCATTGGAGCGGGATGACTATGGAGTATAATGGCTGGTGAGAGGTAACTCGGCATTTAATTCATAGCATGGAAGAATGATGAATGCGAGCAACCATGCTGTGTTTGAGATCATCTCCACTGACTTGCTGCCCTTGCCTACGAAATAAAAAGAGGTTTGGCTCAAACCAAAGAATGTTGCCAGGTTTCCCTTTCCGCACCTTATCATCTTAAACAGCAGCTGACTCTTTGATGTTTGTAAGAGAAGAGAAGAACAAAGCATAGGAAATTGTTGAAATTACTTTCAGGCTGTGTTTTGCTTTTTCCTTTATTTGCTTTCTGTCCCTCTTCCAAGGATGGTGTTGAGTCCTAATGTGAAAGAGAGATCCTAACACCTAAACAGTAAATGTCAGCCAGTAGCATTCAAAAGAATGGGCTCATTTCATATCTGTGGAGTATATCTTTAACTCCGAGTGGGAATGAGTAAATTATAGGATATTTTCCCATTTTTGCAGGGAGAGGGAATAATTAGGTTGCTTTTATGAAATAAATTGCTTGTGTTTACAAAATAAAAACTTCAATACATAATAGTGAAATGCTATAAAATTAGCTCCATTTCTACGCATTCTGAATGTTTTCATTTTCAATGGATCTCATTTTTTCCTATTAAGAAATATTGTTGTGCATGGGGATTTATTATATAATTATGATTTTCTGAGAAAATGTGGCTGCAATGAGATCATTCCAAACTTTCTTTCTCCTTCAGCTGTACGATTTTGTCTTCGTTTCCTCTTGATTAAGAAATCAGCAGGTTACCCAAATCAAACATTTTTTATAGTCCATTCAAATTCATTCATACACCTCACAATTTGCAACACTAATATCTCAATTAAGGAAATACATAGAAAACAACTGTCTTTGTGTTAGGATGCTGTCATCCACCACATTGCCAGAAACATCCAAATATGCTCCATTAGACAGGGTTCCTTAAATCATGATGGATCCCCCACTTACAAATTTCCTAAACCATTTATTCTTTCATATCCAAAATCCAAAGATCTGTAAATGTTCACAACATTTCTCAGAAACATGATGTACTCATGAGATAATTTGTGTCTCTGGGTCCTCTCCATACAGCACTGGCAATGTAGAAATGCAATATGACTAAACATCCAGGCGTGACATCAAGAGTATTCTTTGAGCCATAAGTCAGCAAACTCAATTCATTCCATCTCCATTATTTCTTTTCTTTAAAGACTTGTTTGGTTATTTGAGAGAAAGAGAGAGCGCATGTGTGCAAGTAGGGGGAGGGGCAGAGGGAAAGAGAGAGAATCCTGAAGTAGACTCCATGCTGAGTGCAGAGCGGAGGTGGGGCTCAATCCCGGGACCGTAAGATCATGACCTGAGCCGAAATCAAGAGTCAGCTGCTTAACAGACTGGGCCACCCAAGTGCCCCACCATTCCCATTATTTCAACGACACTTCCCTGCAAAATGCTGAAGGCCTGAAGAGAAAGTTCCAACATTAGACATTACAATACATCTTAAAGAAATACTCAAGTCAAAATTGAAGATACTTTAGTTCAATTCAGGCTTCAACTTTTACATCACTCACCCTTACTCCTCTTCTATCTTTCTTCATGCCTCATCATTAATTCAAGCCAGTAGAATCATCTGAAATGGTATGTTCTGCATCTCTCCCCTCCTTTCCCTTTCCATTACTACTCCTATTGCACCCCTATTAATATCCTCTCTCCAGGAAGATGGCAATTATTTTAACTCAGTTTCCCAAGCTTGTTTCTCTGGAACATTGGCCTCCGTGAAATAAATGGCATTCAAAAGGAGTTCCACTTGAAAAACATGGGCTTCAATATTTGTGGGGTTTTTTTACTACAATATTTCTTAGAGCCTTTAAATTGCTAATTTCTTTGACTAAGTAACCTGCTCCAGGCTCTCTGCTAGATCTTCTTATATTATTCCTCCTGATAATTCTATTGTCATTAGTTTCTGCTTTATAGATCACACAGCTCATAAACAGTGAAGTCCGGATTTAATTCCAGCTCTTTCTCACTCCAAAATCCCTGTTCTTTTCATCTTTCCCTCTTCAGGCTGAGACATCATACCATTTCCTTAAAAGCTACCACGTACTCATTAGCTACATGTTTCTTCCTCTTAATAAAAAATGAACATCTTGATATTTTTAATAAAGAAAAAATTAATTTTGCTTTGTGATGGAGTTAATACTGTAGAGGTTAATGGCATACATCTTTGTGTCAGACAGTATTATTCAAATTTTGGTTCTGCAGATCACTAGCTATGTAACAAAGGATAAGGCCTTTAATCACTTAAAACCTATTTCTTCATCTGTACTATGAGTAAAATAGTTATTTCAGGAAGATATTTGTGAGGCTTAAATGTGATTATGCAAGTAAAGTATTTAGAGCAATTTTAAATGCGATTATGCAAGTAAAGCATTTAGAGCAATCGAACACATAGTAAGTTTTGGATTATAATATTATCAACAATAAATAATGATAACATCATGATGTCCCTAAGATTCACTTGCCTGGATTTCTTAATCAAAACTGGATTGCCTATTCTAATTCAGTTTGATTTTATTTGAAATTTCTTTTTTTTTTGAATATGTTAATGTGGTTTTTTTTAATTTATTTTTATTGGTGTTCAATTTACTAACATACAGAATGAAATTTCTATAATAAATTGATAAATGATTTATAATGCTATTAAAAGAGAACAATTTAAATAAAGAATGCACTAAGTGATAAATTTCCCATACTCAACCTAGATCCTAAAATTTAGAATAGGGATTTGTCCAATCTGTGCTTCAGGTTTCTGAACTGAAGGCTATTTTCATTTTGCTTCTAGGTAGCCCCTAAACAGTAAGATTTAATTTTCATTGTGGATCTTACTAATTGAGATGAGCTAGCATAGAGTACCAGCTTGCCCTTACCAATTAAGACATTCAGGATGTTGATTTTCCTTTCTGTAAACATTTTTTTTAATGAAAACTACAAAGTAATCTTACTTCCTGTATTTTATTATCAATCTTAAAAGAGATTTTGAAAAAATATACAATTTTTGAAACTTAAAATTCATAAAATTATTAAATGCATTGATTGAAAAAAGAAAATGCCATTGACTTTTTGAGATCTATTTAATAACCAATTTTAACAAAATCCCACCAAACTGAGCTTTACTTATTTGAAATTCGTACTTCTCTGAGACAAAGAGCAGAGTAAAAGTTTTAGAATAATCCCAAGAGGGAGATATCTGGCTGGCTCAGTCAGTGGAGCACGGGACTCCTGATCTTAGGTTTGTGAGTTCAAGCTCTGTGTTGGGCATTGAGAGATTACTTAAAAATAAAATCTTTAAAACAAAAACCAAAAAAACCTCATGAAGATTCACTATCATTTGGTGTATGCTTTTCAATGCAGTAATAATCATAACAGGGGATCCCTGGGTGGCTCAGCAGTTTAGCGCCTGCCTTTGGCCCAGGGTGTGATCCTGGAGTCCCAGGATTGAGTCCCGCGTCGGGCTCCCGGCATGGAGCCTGCTTCTCCCTCCTCCTGCATCTCTGCCTCTCTCTCTCTATCATAAATAAATAAATAAATAAATAAATAAATAAATAAATAAACAAACAAATAAATAAATAAATCTTTAAAAAAATCATAACAGCAGGGCTTAGGGTATTATATAAACCAGGAGCTAATCTAACTGTTATACATATATTAACTAATTGAATCTTCAGAAACATCTTATGAAGTGAATACTACTGTTACCCCATTTTACATATGAACCAGCTGAAGGAAACAAAGATTGACACTTATCCAAACCCTACAACTTGTAATAGCAGAACTGAGGTCTTTTAATCCAGATAAGCTTGTTCCAGTTCTGCACTCTTAACCACTGCACATTGATTGCCTTTATTTTCATAGTTTTACAGAAATTAAATCTACTTAAAATGTTTTATATCTTGATATTGGTCAAATCAGAATACCACTTTCCAGTTGTTCCCAATATTTTAGTACTCAGTGTTCATTAGTATTTTAAGAACACGATTCTTTGGTCTACATTCTGGAAAACCTCATCACAAATGCTGCTGACACTTTCACAGACATAAGTCTCAATAGCTCATCTCTATTCTAATTTTTATTAAGAATCTTCTGGAGACAAGTATAAAACAGTATGTGTCCAATGCCAATACATGCTTTAAGAGCGAAGCAATCCGTTTTCTCTAAAATACACCTGGAAAGATACACACGGTCTCTTATCATGAGAAAAGTGGCTTATTGTTTGTTTGCCAGAACACCAAGTAATAGTAAAGTCAAGAAGCTAGGAGTTGAAATAAACGAGGCAAAATATTGGCAAGGAAGAATTTATACCTACAAATCTGAGTTGAACATTTTACTTATATAGTATATTTTAGACTCATCATAGATATACGTAACTTGATATTACTAGCTTTCTCCAAAACATTCACATCCCATCTCCCAAAATGCAACCATACTTTATTCTCTTCCCCCTTGGAATCAAAAATCTTGGTCTTTCTTTCATTGGACCCTAGAGAAGCATTTATCAAAGTGTCTTCTGTGGGATATTGTTAAGTATTAAGTACAGAAAAATGTTTTGCAGTTAAGTAAGTTTTGGAGAAATTAGGTTAAATGAAGTTAACCAGGCTTGTGTACTGCAGGATTTGCAGAGCCTTTAGATACTAACACCTAACAGTCTCTAAGAGCAGAATAAAATATGATGAAATCCTTAAAAATTCTGGCCACAGACTTTTTCTTTGTAGTATACCAATATGGGAAAATTACTTCATAAACATGTTTTGGGAATAATAGTGTGATGCCATAAGTTATTACAATTGGAAGCAGGTAAAGAAAAACTTCAAATGCTGGTTTATTGACTTACTGTGTTAGAAACTCATTTTGTGGGGATCCCTGGGTGGCTCAGTGGTTTAGCACCTACCTTAGGCCCAGGGCGCGATCCTGGAGTCCCGGATTGAGTCCCACATTGGGCTCCCTGCATGGAGCCTGCTTCTCCCTCTGCCTGTGTCTCTGCCTTTCTCTCTCTCTCTGTGTCTTTCATGAATAAATAAATAAAATCTTAAAAAAAAAGAAAGAAACTCATTTCGAGGAGGGATGTAGGGAAAAGATTCCTTGGAAATACATTCTCCAAGGTTCTACACCTAGAAATCTAGGATAAGGTCTCGGATCCTGTATTTGATGTGGGAGTGGGGTCTTTTTTGTTTGTGCAGCAGAGCTAGGCTTTAGAACCACTGAAAAATTGAAATACCATTGCTTCTAGCTGGGTGATGGGCACTAAGGAGGGCACCTGATGGGATGAGCACTGGGTTATACTATATGTTGGCAAATTTAATTTAAATTAAAATATTTTTAAAAGCAAGTATCATTGCTTCATAGCCAAAGGATATTTACACCTCTCCCCCCAATTTTATATATACTATGATAAACACAACAATGCTCTCCTCAAACATGTCTATTTCTTAATCCCCCAAACAGCTGAAGATGTTAACTTACACAGCAAAAAACACTTTGCAGATATGATTAAGTTAAATATCATGAGATAAGATTATCCTGGGTTATCAGGTTGGGACTAATGTAATCACAAGGTCCTCATAAGTAGAAACAGGAGAGTCAAAGCGAGAGAGAGATTTAAAGATGCCACACTTCTGACTTCTATGATCCAGGAAGGAGCCATGAACCAAGGATGCAGGCAGCCCCTTAGAACCTAAAAAAGACAAAGGAATGGATTTCCTCCTAGAGCCTCCAGAAGGAACACATCCTGCTGACTCCTTTATTTTAGCCTAGTAAGACACTTTTTGGACTTCCGACCACTAGAATTGCAGGATTTAATAAATGTTTATTGTCCTAAGCCACTACAGTTGTGGAAATATGTTCCAGCAGCAATGGAAAATTAATGGATATACTCATGTAATTGAACTCAACACCTTTCAGCCAGGGGAAACAAATTATTGTTTTGATATAACATAAATTCTGCTAATTTACAATCCAGCTGCCTGTAATATTAACAACAGAGGAAAGAGACTAGCTAACTAAGTTAGTGACACAGGGGAAGCTGAATATTTAAGTTCCTTGACAAGGTTCCCAAAGCTAGCAAGTGCCAAATTGTGGTTTGAATGCAGGTCTGCTGGACTCCCAAATTTAGGCTCTTTCATCCACATCAATTAAACTCTGAGCATCCTGCAATAACTACCACTAGGTTTATGTTAGAATTACAATATAGGGGGAAAAGCGAAAATGTGAAAATGGTTCAGTCTGGAAAAGTATTATCGTCAAGAATAATAGAATATAGTATTACAACTTGAGAGAAAGGAAAAGAAAAGAACAGAACACTATTCCTGGAAGAAGGACGTGAATGAGTGTTAAAACTAGCATTATATCTGGTAAGATGCCAGAAACACGTATAAAGTCACACTTACGAAACCACCTTATACAGTGCCTGAGACTAAGGTTTACTCAGAACTTCAGAGCACACCTCCTTCGCCCACCCCACTGCAAAGCTAAGAAGCTGTAAGTAAAAATAACATTGAAACACAGCTGATGGGGCACCTGGATGACTCAATGGTTGAGCGTCTGCTTTCAGCTCAGGGTGTGATCCTGGGGTCCTGGGATCGAATCTTGCATCAGGCTTCCCCACGAGGGGCCTGCTTCTCCCTCTGCCTGTGTCTCTGTCTCTCTGTCTCTGTGTGTGTGTCTCATGAATAAATAAATAAAATCTTAAAAAAAAGAAACACAGCTGAGAGAACTATAGGAGTCACATATACCCTGGGGAGCCATGGCAGACAAAGAAGATTCAAACCCAAGCAGCAAGCAAACATCAAACCCAACCTAATCTTTTTGACTGGACTCACACAAAACTGTACACTAAAGGTATAATGCAAGAAAGGCACACTCACATCCAAATATAAATGGGAAAAAATTTACCTCGGTATGTATTGTCCTACACAGAATATCAAGAGTTCAACAAAAAAAAATTACAAAGCACAAAAAAAAGCACGACAAAAACCTGCACAATCTGAAAAGTAATCATCAAAATAAAACTCAAGTATGACACAGATATTGGCATTATCAATGAATTTTACAGAACCATGATTAATATATTAAAAGAGACAACAGAAGTGAGAAAACATGGATTAACAGGTAATTTCAGCAAAGAGATGGAAACCATAAGAATATGGAAACGTTAAAAATGGAAAACCCAATAACACAGATGAAGAATTCCTTGGATGGACTCATCAGTAAACACACCCAAGGACATAATCAGTGAGCTTGAAGGAAGGTCACTAGAAATTACCAGTAAATGGGGGGGGGGGGAGAAGAGCATTTACAAGTTGTTGGGCAATATCAAATGGCCTAATATATACATAACTAGAATTTCAATAGAAGCAAGAAAGAACAAGACAGAAGAAATATTTGAAGAAATGTGGAGAATTTTCCAAAATTATTACTAGATAACAAAATTAAAGACCCAAGAAATATGGAAAACAGTAAGCAGGGTAAATTTAAAAACCTTCAAGCACAGAATAGTCAAACTTCTGAATGCTAAAGACAAAGGTACAGACTTGAAGACAGCCAGAGAAGAAAGGAACACTCCATACTGAGAAATAGAGATGGCAATTACAGCAAACATCTCATCAGAAAACATACTACAAAGAAATCAACAAAGTAACAACTTTAAAAGGCTTAAACATAAACAGGGGCACCTGGCTGGCTCAGATGGTAGAGGACACAACTCTTGATCTCGGGGTTCTGAGTTCAAGCCTGTTGTTGGGTGTAGAAATTACTTATAAAACTCCTAACTCTGGGAAACGAACTAGGGGTGGTGGAAGGGGAGGAGGGCGGGGGTTGGGGTGACTGGGTGATGGGCACTGAGGTGGACACTTGATGGGATGAGCACTGGGTGTTATTCTATATGTTGGCAAATTGAACACCAATAAAAAATAAATTTATTAAAAAAAAGAAAAGAAAAAAAATTACTTAAAAATAAAATCTTTAAAAAAATAGGAGTACCTGGGTGGTTCAGTGGGTTATGTACTCACTCTAGATTTCAGCTCAGGTCATGATTTCAGGGTTGTGGGGCTCTGTGATGAGCTTGGAGTCTACTTGTCCCTCTCCTTCTGCTCCTCCCTCTCCTCTGAAATAAATAAACAAACGAACAAACAAATAAATAAATAAATAAATTCTCAAAAATTCTTATAAAAATAAAAGTAAATTAAAATAAAATGATTAAACATAAAACCATACTCTCAACAGTCTAAGAAGTGATCACAATACCAAAAGAAAAATAATTTTGTCAGACACATGCATGATGTGCAAATTTTTTCCTCAAGCTTGCCTTTTAATTCTGTCTCATGCAAAAAAAAAATAGTTTTTTTAAAGTAAGCTCTACACTCAATGTGAGGCTTGAACTCATGACCCCAAGATCAAGAGTCACATGCTCTACTGAGCCAGCCAACTTCCTCCAAAGTGTTTAGTTTTGATGACGTCTAGTTTATTGTTATTATTTTTTAAAGATTTTATTTACTTATTCATGAGAGACCCAGAGAGAGAGGCAGAGACACAGGAAGAAGGAGAAGCAGGCTCCATGCAGGGAGCCCGACGTGGGACTCGACCCCAGGACTCTAGGACCACTCCCTGGGCCGAAGGCAGATGCTCAACCGCTGAGCCACCCAGGCATCCCCATCTAGTTTATTATTATGGTATTTATCTTTGCCTGACTTATTCCACTTAGCATGATACCCTCTAGGTCTATCCATGTTGTCACAAATGGCAAGATTTTGTTCTTTTTTATGGCTGAGTAGTATTCCATTTGTGTGTGTGTGTGCGTGCGTGTGCGCACACACATGCATGCGTGCACACCACATCTTCTTTATACATTCATCCACTGATGGACAACTTAGGTTGTTTCTTTATCTTGGCTATTGTGGACAATGCTGCGATGAATGTAAAGGTTCATGTATCTTTTCAAAGCAGTGTTTTCATTTTTTTGGATGAATACCGAGAAGCAGGATTCCTGGATCATATGGTAGATCTATATTTAATTTTTTGAGGAACCTCCCTACTGATTTCCATAGTGGCTGCACCAGTTTGCATTGCCACCAACAGTGTATCAGGGTTCTCTTTCCTCCACATCCCTATCGAAACTTGTTATTTCATTCCCTTTTATGCCCGAATAGCACTCCATTGTTTGGATATGCCACGCTTTGTTTATCCATTTTCATGTTGATGAACACTTGTACTGTTTCTAGCTTTGGGCTCTTGTGAAAAATTCTGCGATGAATATTGGCATATGACTGCCCCTTTTTAATCCTTTTCAGTATATATCGAGGTGTGGAATTGCTAGCTCCAATGGGGATTCTTTGGGTAGCTTTTTGAGGAACTGCCAGACTGTTTTCTGCAATGTCTGCACCACTTTTCATTCCCTCCGGCAACGTACAAGGGTTCCAATCTTTCCACATCCTTGCTTATACCTACAGTTTTCAACATTTTTCACTTTAGCCATCTTAGTAGATATGAAGTGGTATCTATTATGATTTTCATTTACATTTCCTAAGCACTAAAGATTTTGAGCATCTTCTCGTGTGCTTATTGTCCACGTGTAGATCTTCTTTGTAGAAATGTCTATTCAAGTCCTTTGCCCATTTTTAATTGTAGTGTCTGTTTTTTGTTGTTGTTGTTGTTGCTGAGTTTTAGTTCTTTATATATTCTGGACATTAAACCCTTATCAGATATATGATTTGCAAATATTTTCTCCCATTCTGTAGGTTATCTTTTAACTTTCCTTTTTTTAAGATTTTACTTATTTATTTGAGAGAGAGAGAGAGAGAGAGAGAGCACAAGGAGGGTGAAGGGTGAAGCAGACTTTCCACTGAGCAGGGAGCCCAATGTGGGGCTTGATCCCAGGACCTTGAGATCATGACCTAAGTCGAAGGCAGAGGCTTAACTGACTGAACTACCCAGAGTGTCCCTTATTTTTTACTTTCTTTTTTTTTTTAATTTTTATTTATTTATGATAGTCACAGAGAGAGAGAGAGACGCAGAGACACAGGCAGAGGGAGAAGCAGGCTCCATGCACCGGGAGCCCGATGTGGGACTCGATCCCGGGTCTCCAGGATCGCGCCCTGGGCCAAAGGCAGGCGCCAAACCGCTGCGCCACCCAGGGATCCCCTCTTTTTTACTTTCTTAATAGTGTCCCTAATTGTACAAAATTTTTTGGATGCTGATGCAAGCAAATTTACCTATTTTTTTTCTTTTGTTACTGGTGCTCTTTGTATCATATCTAAGATCCTACTGCCAAGTTTAAGCTCATGCTTAAAACACCCCTGTGTTTTCTTTAAAGGGTTTCGGAGCTTCAGCTCTCACATTTGTGTAACAAGTAGTGGCCAGCCCGGGAACTGGGCAATAGTCTTTTAGTTCCAGCCTCAAAGTCTTTGATACGCTGTTTAGGGGCAGAACCATGCGTGCACGGCTTTGGAATGCGCCCAGCAGTCCATTAACAACTTTATGGATTTGCTTCCTTAAACTCCTTCTCTTCTCTGCAATCTCTCCACTATTTGTGGATTCTCTTTATAATCCTTCAGCCAGAGAACTGGGACTTTATTTACCTTTATATGCCACACTCTTCTCATAATTTTTTTCTTCTTCTCATAATCGTACCAACATCTGAGACTAACATTGGAATGAGAGTGAGAAAAGTACTGATAGGTGTTTGTCCCACAGTTTGGGGACTACAGCTCTTCTGATTAGAGGAAGAATCCTCTCTTTTAGATGTTTAGATGTTTATTTAACTATGCGGTGTATTCAAACATTGGAAAACTACTCAGTGATATAAAGGAATGAGCTACTATTAGCAACTATCTGGATACATTTCAAAGGCATTATGCTTAGCAAAAGCCACTTACATTCACTTAGTTTATGGTTCCATTTATAAAAATTCTAGAGAAAACAAACAAAAAAAAATTCTAGAGAAAACAACATAGTCTATGGTATAGTGGCATAACGCAGAGCAAGTTTTGCCTGAGCCAGGGGATTATGGGGATTGACTCTAAAGAGACACAGAGGATTATTTTGAGGTGCCGTAAATATTGTATACTTTTATTATGATGGTAGTTGTTGACCAGGATTCTCTTTGACCAAACTCTAATCAGGCTCTGCTAATAAAATTTCCAAGTAGGCCCCCACTTTTGAACTTCTGTGTTCCTCTCTGCATTGTGCTCTATTAGCAAGAGTCCTAAACCAGCTTAGATAGAATCCTACCTTCTCCCTATCCAATCACCCTTGAGATCTGATCAAGTTCCCTACCTCCCACCATGCCCCAGTAGTAATGAACCATCTTCAGCAAGAATCCTGTTAGATCTGTTTAGCCGGAACTCCCCCTTATTCCTAATGTTTTCTCTTAGTTTTCTATCCATGGACCCCCACCCTACTCCTTAACTACAAATTCACTCTTTTCCTTGTATTCAGAGCTGAGCCCAATCTCTCTCCCTCACTCCAAGACTTCATTGTAGTGGTCCCTACACCTATCGTGACAGTCCTGATTTAAGGCTGCCTGACTGTTCTTTTATTTCATCAAAATGTACACTTAAAATGGAGGCATTTTAAGTAAATTATTCCTCAAATGGTTATTTTTTAAATGAGAAAGGGAAAAAACCCAGAATGAAACAAACGCTATTGAAAGACAAAAAAAGAGGGGCGCCTGGGTGTTTCAGTGGGGTTGAGCATCTGCCTTCAGCTCAGGTTATTAGCTCAAGGTCCTGGGTTCGAGCCTGCATCAGGCTCCTTGCTCACCAGGGAGCCTGCTTCTCCCTCTCCCTCTGCCTACCACCACCCCCTTCTCTGTTAAATAAATAAACAAAATATTTAAAAAGAAAGAAGAAAAAGAAAGAAAGAAAGAAAGAAAGAAAGAAAGAAAGAAAGAAAGAAGAAAGAAAAAGAAAGAAAGACAAAAAAAGTTTAATTCTGATTTTTCCCTAAGGCCCTGGGCCCCAAACACTTACAGGAACCCATTTTGATTCTAGGTACAAAAAACTAGACATTACTGGGAATTATCTAGAATGGTAAAAACTAAGGATATTATACATGGAAAGGGTCTTATTCAGCAAACATGGATATAGTTTAACAGCAACAGCCAAGTATAAACTTAGCTATAGAAGTAGTTTTTTCTTGCAAAATAAACTTAGTAAACTCAAAGTGATTCTGTATTTTTTATATCCACAGAATGAGAAATGAATGAATCATTATAATATAATTAATCATGTATTTTAGAATTACATTTGCAAGGATAAACTCAAATCCAATCAAGGAAATTTTACAAAATATATTACTGAATTATATACATGTAAAATAAACTAATAAAAATGCAGCATTTTTATTAATATTTACAAATTTAAAACAGAATCTTGTTTAAGGGAGTTGCTTGCTGTTATACTTGATTTATACAGAGACTAGAAGTTCTCCATTTGACCACTAGATAGAGCTTCGATATTAATGTAGTAAATAAGTCCCACAGAATCTACTGAAAACTTGATAGTTGTCTTATATACAGGCACTGCTTCACCTCTAAACATTTTGTTTCCAGACCTGTTTAAGTACATTCTGAAAAGACATTTTTCTCCGCTGTCAGCCACAGCCTGAGTTAGATATCTCCTTACCACAAGGCACGCTACTTAGTGTTTAGTCAGAGCTTATTGAGGGAATGAGAGGAGAATCAATTGGTTGTCCTCTAAGAAGCTCTCACATCAAAGAAGTAACATTGGGCCAATTTAAAGAATAATTAATAATTTCTAATTGTATCATGGCCACATTTATTAGACTAGTTGAGATAGAACTATTTCCATAGAATTATAATCTTTAAGGCAATTTAATTGGAATCTTACTAGTGTTGATGTTACGCATCTTCAGCTTCTGGGATATTAGCTTGTGGTCTTGGCCAAAGGCATCAATTCATTATGTATGTGGAGGATCTAGGGGGGAAAGGCCTAAATATCTCCTCTCATAGAAGAATTGATGAGTTCTCTTGGCTAAGAACCTATAGGTCTGAAATTATTTCAGCACTGGGGTGAAGAATCAGGTGAACACTCACATCTTGCCTAATTATTCTCCTTGACTGGAGCGGGGGGCTTTCCACAGCTTCCACTGCTCAAAATATAATGACCCAAAAATATGGAAAAATGTTTCCTACATTTTCAATCAATGTAAGGCTAAATGCACATTTATAGCTTTCCCTCCAAAATTGGCAAAAGGTAGGAGTCAATAATTGAAGTACCTAGAATTGCAAAGCACCAAATTTTGTATAAAGTAAATCACAAATACATTTCAACACGAAGAGATGTATATATCAAACTAATTGGGTTGTCTCTGGGTGGCTGGGGTTATGGGTGTTTATTTTTCTCTTTCAGCTGTCTTTTAAAATATGAGTTTATAATTTAAAATTGGGAGAAATACACTTTAACAAACAAAGGAAAATGGGACAAGGGGAAATTTACATATGCAAAATGTAGCCACGTTATTGGGTCACTAATCTTCCTTACGTTAAGGACGAATAGTATTACTAAACATTCAAAAGCAAAAATAAGATACATTTTTGCCCTTGGAGGTAGTGCGATTTTCAAAAAAGACAAAAAGAGACTGTTTCCTGCTGGACTCCCTCACTGATTTTCATCTGGAGACCAAATGAATACGTTCTTGTCAAATCTCTTGGTACTTATGTAGCTGGACATAGACTGAACACTGATACGGGCATGGAAAAAACATTCCTGCTATCGTATGGACTGACGTGTATGCGCGTGCCTACACCAAAGCATGCAGACACGTGTGCATGCACAAAACACACACATACGTTAAATGGCATGCTTATTCAAATAACTAAAGCCAACATTATTCTTGAGTTAAGATAGCAGGTGGAGAATAAGCATAATCACACAATTCCCTACTCTTAAATTATCATTGATCAAGAAAATAAATATACAAATAGGAATTTCATCAGCAATGAAAACGGACCAGGGATTCCATACCACCAAGTTCTGAGAGCCATGGGGTGCATTGGAGGAACCCAAAGAAGAAACTCATTTTGACAGAATGTGATCTTCAAATAAAGGCAGAATGGGAACGGTCCGAAGATACAACTAGGTTTCTCCTCACCTCTGGGGATGGGTATCTTTGAGGTTCCATACTGAGGAAGGCAGCACCAAATGTTCTAGCAAATCAAAGGAACAGACCAAATGAAAAACAAGACTCAACTGGGGAGGAACTGGGGAGACTCTTGCCCTACACACTCTGACTCTTTTGGTGGCTCAGAGCAGAAGCTTCTAGATAGCGATGTCTCTGATACAAGTTGTTGACTCCTAAACTGATGTCACCTGATTTTGTTCACTTTTCTTTCATGAGGTCATAGGCACAGGCAGGAAGAGAAGACAGTGGGCTCAGAGCAGGAACCATGGGCACTTGGGCTCACTTCTCTATGTAACTTACTCGTGCCTTCAGGGCCTGTGCAGGCACAATCACGTAAATTGCACTTCCGTTTGATGATGGAGTGCCGCTGTGCTCAATTTTATAGCTGGGTAGACCTAGGAACATACAGTTCAGGATGTGCAGCTCAGACTGCATTGTAAATTGGTGTCCCACGGTCAAGTGTTCAGTCTCTACTTAGGCCCAGTGGAGGACCAAAAGCTATTTCTTAAAAGGACAATAGTTACCTGAGGGTGATGATAGGGCCTTGCTCCAAAGTCCTCAAGGCCTGCAGCGTGATTCACCTACAGTGGCCTGTCCACTCCGACACTTCAAACACCGCTATGTCTGATGGATCCTATGGCCCAAGTGACAGTGCTCAGTTTTCACAGCAACCTGGACATATTATAGAACCTTCTCTTGTTCTGGGCCCCATTCAAAACAAGCAGCCCAGCCCTGATGGCTCAGCACTTTAGGGCCGCCTTCAGCCCAGGGCGTGATCCTGGAGACCCGGGATCGAGTTTCATATGGGGTCCCCCTTAGGGAGCCTGCTTCTCCCTCTGCCTGTGTCTCTGCCTCTCTCTCTCTCTCTCTCTCTCTCTGTCTCTCATGAATAAATAAATTTTAAAAATCTTAAAAAAAAACAAAATGAGCAGCCCTTCTGGTCGCTCAGTAACAGAAACAAGTAACACAGAGGAGGAAGATGTTGCCTCCAAACCCAACGAGGCCTATTAGGTGCTGTGCCTCTTTCTCTGTTTGCATGAGTGCGAGATACAACTTACCCTTTACCTTAAAGGGAGTCCTCCATATGCCCCAGGCCACTGGATCCCTAGAAATTTCACTGAAATTTCACTCAGATGTATATCCCACTCTCTGATATGCAAGTGTCCTACCAGTAAGTCTAGAGCCGTCACTGTTTCTTGCTTACTAGGAACAATTAACATTATGTCAGCAATGTAATGGGCCGGTGTGATATTCTCTGGGGGGAAAAAAAAGATGATCAGGATCTCTGGGAACTAGGGAGAGATGTCACCAAAGTGGAGGCATAGAAGACACCAGAATCCATCCACCCACAAAGATCAACAGCTAGATAGTTGTCTATGAACCAAAATACACCTCATCACAGACGCCAGCGGACTGTTCTTCAGAAGAACCCAGCAGCTTTCACAGCTGAGCAGATTCTCAGGCTCACAGATGCTAACCTTCGGAGTCCCTCCCCTCCTGCCACCCCTCCCCTCCTGCCCCAGCCCAGGAGCCACACTGGCAGCCAGCCCCAGCCTCTGCAGCGGTGTGCATGCGAAATCCCAGCCTAGACCCCCACGGCTGAATCCACCACTGTGTGCCTTCTCACGGCTAGCCCTCAAGAGTTATTCACTTGCATGCTGCCAACCCCACTCCTGTCACTGGCCTCCTTTGCCATTCACACATACAGGGTGACACCTTGGAGCCACATAAAGGTTGGTGGGCCTGGACCCTGCCCCGTCTCCTGTCTCGGGCCTGCACCATTGGGCTCACCCAAAGCTAACAGCCGCAGCTGCACACCTGTACACAGCCCAAGTCCTGTCACTGGCCTCCACCACTGTGAACGTGCCCATGGCAAGTCCCAGAGCTGCACTAGTGCACCTGACAGACAGGCCTCTGCAGCTGCTGGGGTGTCTGCACATGAACCGAGCCCTGTGGCTGGCCCAGGCCCTCACCATTGCTTATGTGTATGCAGCCTGCCCCTGCCACTACATAGGCACAGTCCCCCAGCCCCTGCAGTCAAACGTGTGCACATGACCAGATCGGGCCAGCACCACTTCCTCCCCTGGTCCACAGCCATTGGACCTAGAGGTGCTTCTAAGGATCCCAACAACCCTTGCAGCCACCGCAAACCACCTGCAGCACTTGCCAAGGATAATTCAAGAGGTAATGTCAAAGGACCCCAGCAGCCTGAGCAGATGGGACATGTGCAAGCAGGGAGCCAGCAATGCTTTCGATAAATGCTGTACCACCAGGCCTGGAGTCACAGCAGGCCCCAGAATGCCTCCACACACAGGTGAAGGTCTTTTCTTACCAAAGTCAAATTTTATTTGAATATAATTTAAAGGTAAAATTAATTATGGATGCACATTTTAAACTCAGGGCAACAAACTCAGTAATGCATGGGTAGGCCAACTTTCTTTGAAGGGCCAAAAGTAAATATTTTAGACTCCTGGGCTATATGATTTCTGTTCAGCAACTCGACTCCACTTTTATGCTTTATGTATGTTCAAGTAATGCGCTTAGCTCTGTTCCAATAAAACTTTATTCATATAGAAACAGGCAGCTGGCCCATGGGCCATAACTTGTTGACCTCCGTTTAATGGTAGAGATTAAATGGAATAAAAATACACAACCACAAAGAAGGAAGAGGAGAAAAAGATACATAGAGCAGACGTAATCAATAAACAGCTGCTAGCAAGATGGTAGATTTTAACCCAACCGTAATCACAATGTCATTAACTACAAAGTTCCTAAAACACAAGATAAAATACAGGTTGGATTAAAAAAGGCAAGACACAAATAGAGGCTGTATATAAGTAAGTCTTTTCAAATAAAAATTGATACATTAAAAGTAAAAGGGTGGGAAAAAAAGTAAAAGGATGGAAAAATAGCATAAAAACAAAAATATAAGGAAAGATGGGGTAGCTACATTATTATCAGATAAACTAGACTTCAGAACGAGTAATATTACTGGAGATAAAGAGGGACATTACCTATTTATAAAAGGGTTGGTTCTTTAAGACAATGTAACAACCCTGTGTGCATACACAGCCAACAGCAGAGCTTCAAATAATAGACCTAAAAGAATAAATAGACAAATCTATAATTATATTTGGAGACCTCAACACTCTTCTCCTAGTTATGGATGCAATTATTAGAAAGAATAATGAGAAAGCAAATCAATAAGGAGATAGAAGACCCGAACACCACTCAACTACCTTCCTCTGACATTTATAGAACACTCCACCCAACACTAGAATACACATTTATTCAATTGAACTGAGGACATTTACCAGTAGAGACCATATCCTGGGCCATAACGAAAGCTCAATGAATTTGAAAGAGTTCAAGTCATGCAGAATATGGTTTCTGACAAATGAATGAAATTAAAATTCCAAAATGGACAAAAATCAGGAAAATACAGCAATACTCGGAAACTAAAAAAAACACACCTCAAAATAACCCATGGGTCAAAGAAGAAATCAAAAGGATAACTAGAAAGCTTTTTGAAATGAACAAAAATGAAAACATAGCACATGAACATTTGTGAGATGCAGCCAAGGCGGTGATTAAATAAGAATTCAGGGCAGCCCCGGTGGCTCAGCGGTTCAGCGCCACCTTCAGCCCAAGGCGTGATCCTGGAGACCCGGGATGGAGTCCCATGTCAGGCTCTCTGCATGGTGCCTGCTTCTCCCTTGGCCTGTGTCTCTGCCTCTCTGTGTGTGTCTCTGTGTCTCTCATGCATAAATAATAAATAAAAATCTTAAATAAATAAATAAATAAAATCTTTAAACAAAAATAAATAAAAATTAAAAATAAAAATTTAGGAGCGTTAAAGTACTACATAAAAAGTCAAAATTTGACCCGAATTCCCTCAAGAAACTATAAAAATTACACCCAGAGGAGCAGGAGAACAATACAGAGCGTAACTTGACAAAACTGCAAGCTTTGCAACTTAAAATATTAATTTTATACAGCAAAGTAATTTGCATGGCACACATGAAATCACATGTACTTGTATGCCAGGTGATTGCAATGATTTCAGTGAGACTCTTACTGATCCAAAGCCATGTCCCTATCATCTGAGAAGAGGTGGCTCTGTCTGAAGTCAACCTAGGTTAATGGTACTCACAAAAGGCATGCAGAGTCTTTTAATCACCATGCTACACTCAAAGTTCTCACACACAGATGTGCTCAAATTCCTGCTTTGGTATTCATAAGAGAAAAAAAGAACATATTCCATCACCAACATTGGACCTCTGCATAACTTCAGTTGGTAACACGGTTATTTGCTGGAGTGTAGTCATGGGCTTCTCAAATCAACTACTGTAAATCATTAAAAAGTAAATTAATTATTTTAATAAAATACAGGTGTGGGAACAATGTCCTGGAACACTGTTTGGCCTCTCAGATTTAGAAGAAAGGCTGAAGTATGATTAAGAGAACACTATTTCCTAAGAATGTTTCTCCCCGAGAGTACTTTCTCATGGATTTGCATGAAAGGACGTTTATGGTTACATATGATCAAAAAAATGTATGTGAAAAATACTACTAAACCGAATTCAAGTATTATGGAAATTGCCAAAGTTCCCAAAGTGTCAAATTCTGTAAAAAATGCAACCATGAAATCACAACAAACTGTTGTAGAATTTCAGGTGTATGTTTGATTTTCAAGGAGGCAACTAATGTCCTTAAAACTCTAATAAATTCAAAAACGCTGTTACCTCTCTTTAAATTAATGTTTTAATTTGCACAACTGTCAGTGAAGGAGAAAATAGAAATCATGTTAATGAAAGCAAATGAGTATATTTCAATAATAAAAGAGAAAACATTAATATCTGTGACTTTAATACATTGCAAACTATAATTAGTTGTTCTCATCCAAACTATGCCGAATATTGCGTTCCCACTAAACCATTTACAGACTACGCCTGCAGCAAGTACACATTCTGCATTAACATAATGCTGTTTGAAAAATCATTTCAAATATTATAACAGTTTTCGAGATTGTATGATTTTTAAAGGAGTTTGCAAGCCCCGGTATATAACATTTGCTAGCATAACGTTTTATCAGTTGCCGTTAAAAAAATAAACATGTTAATTAGGTGTAAGCAAACTTGCATAACTTTGCCTTGAAAGCACCAAGGGCGGGGGGAAGAAAACACCAAGGAAGCTATTATTGAAATGCAGTCATTTGGGACGCCTGAGTAGCTCAGTGGTTGGGCATCTGCCTTCCGCTCAGGGCATGATCCTGAAGTTCCAGGATCGGTCCCACATCGAGCTCCTTACATGGAGCCTGCTTCTCCCTCTGCTTGTCTCTGTCTCTCTCTGTCTCTCATGAATTAATAAATAAAATATTAAAAAAAAAGAAATACAGTCATTTGCTTTGGCTCCTCCTGACTGCCTATAGCAAAGGTGAAGATAGAAATGACATAAAGATGGAATCGGTAAACAAAAAAGGAAGCACAATGTCAAGATTTGGGGAACACTCTCAGCCTATCCGTCTTGCAAGAAAGGAGAACACTAAGCATGTGGCCAAGTGACCGCTGCACAGGGACATTACTATGAATGTGAACCACTTACTTCTCAGGCACCCCAAGAGGAAAACTGCCATTCTGAACCCAGGGGGAAGGAGATGAGAGGGAATGAAGACTGTGGAGCTTCTTGGGTTGTACAGATGGGGCCACAGAACTGTACAGCTGAGAACATGCACTGGTCCTAAAAACAAAACAAAAGGCCGTGAAGGTGGTTCAGATGATTCAGAGATTATCAGGGCTGCTTCCTCAATTTCAAAAGGGTGGGGCCGCCATTTTGTTTTCTGGAAGCCAGCCAGGCTCCCCAAGCCATGGGGCAGGGCTGCTCAGAGCTGTGGGGTAAGGGCCACAGGGCAGAGCCCCGGAAGTGCAATCCGTGCCCAGTAGAGTAGTTCAGAGGCAGTACTCCCATCCCAGTGGGTTCAGAAGGTGAGACCATCACTCCAGGGATCTGGAACAGCAGGCCACTAGCCCAGTGGATCCAGAAGGCTGAAATGCTGCTCTAGTGAGCCTGAGGGACAGAGCATGGAGCCAGAGGATTATTCTAGAACCTTACAGTCTCATGGAGGTTGCCTTGCTAGGTTTTGGACTTGCTTGGGACCCACCACTCCTTCCAGCTTTCCTATTTCTCCTTCTTGGAACTGGACTTTTGTCCGTCTTCACCGCCCTGGTCTCAGTTGCCACCTAACTGCTCCCTCTTTCTCGGGCTGTTTCTTCATTGGCTGTGACCCTGTCTCGTGGCTCCCCCAGTCTTCTGGCCATGGGCCGTCTATCCTATGCCTGTCCCACTATTGTATTTTGAAAGAATATAAATTGTTTGGCGTCACATATTCACAGCTGGAGAGGGATTTTGTCTCAAGGTTGAATCCTAACTTGGATCTCGCCCTATCTGACGTAGGTGACATTTAGACGAGACTTTGAACTTTAGGCTTTAGAATTGGTACTGGAATGAGTTAAGACTTTTGGGGTCAGGGAATGTAATAAACATATTTTGCATGCCAGGACACGAATTTGGGGAGCTACAGTCAGAATGTAACAGACTACATGTGTTTCCCCCAAATTCTTATGTTGAAACGTTATATTCTGATGTCATGATATTAGGAGGTGAGGCCTTTGGGAGGTAATTAGTATGAGGGTAGAGCCCTCATGAACGAGACCAGTGCCCTTAAGAGTTATGAGAGGCGTATCTGGCTGGCTCAGTCATAGGGCAGGTAACTCTTGACCTCAGGATCATGAGTTTGAGCCCCATGTTGGGCGTAGAGATTAACTGAAATAATATCTGCAAATCCCAAAGCACAAATCACAATGCCTGACACATAACAAATGATCAACCCATGGCAACTAAATTTAGCATTTACATTTCTTTTTTAGCCCCATATAGAACCACATTGTATAGATAGGTAGGGATTATATTTAACCAGTTCCAATTCTTTACTTCAAATTTTTTCAGTCTTGAAGAAAATACTGCACTGACCATCCCTGCACATAATTTTTTTTCCTGCACATAATTTTTGGACATGTGTGCAATTATCTCCTTAAACAAAATCTCAAAGTAAAATAATTCAAAGAATACACATTTTTCCAGTGACATATAATTCACACACCATAGAATTTGTCCTTTTACAAGGTACAATTGTGTGGGTTTTAGTAAGTTCACAAGGTGGTGCCATCATCATCACTATTTAATTCCACATTTTCAACACCGCAAAAACAAATCCCATGCCCATTAGCACTCATTTTTTTATGATAGCCAAATATTCCATATTTTTATCTTTTTATTTGGGGATCAAAAAATGGAAACAGGGCAAACATTCATTAACAGATTGTCAATACCCCTACAGTGGAATTCTTCTCAGCTGTTAAAAAGAATTAAGTCACAAGGGTGAAAGGTATAGCGTGGGGAAAATAGTGATATTGTAATAGTATTATATGGCTACAAATGGTAGCTACACTTGTAGTGAGCATAGCACAACCTATAGAGAAGTCGAATCACTACGTGCACACACAAACTAATGTAACAGTGTCAACTACAACAAAAAAAGTCATAAACTATTGATACACACAATGTGGATGAATTTTAAAATAATTATTTAGAGTGGGAAAAGCCAGACAAAAATAGTGGACACACACTAAAAAAAAAAAAATAGTGGACAATGTAGGATTTCATTTAAATAAAATTATATTAGATGCAAACTATTATATGGTGATCGAAAGTGGAATAGTGGCTGCATTTAGCCGGATGAGTGTTTTGGTTCTTGCTTACAGCATAGGGTGAGGAGCACTGAACACCACTGAGGCAGGTGGCCTGGAGGCCATTTGCCTCCAGTGGGTGGGAATGCCATCCCACACACATCACACCCTCCGCATTTGGGTTCTGGTAATCTAAACTCTGATGCCTCTCCAACCCTCCATCCCACCCCATTCCCTATCTGCACCCCCCCACACACACACTCATGCAAACCCCAAACTCTTTTCCTCTTTGCCAGTGGAATAAGATGTTAGAGGTAAATTTGTCCAGTTTCCAGTTGCTGACCCAGTAACTTATCTTCCAATGTCTCTCTAACTGGGCACCTGTTGGTCTGGCCCACATAACATCTTTTTATATTTTGTTGTTTTTATTTTTTTAATACTTTTATTCTTTTATTCATGAGAGATACAGAGAGGCAGAGACATAGGCAGAGGGAGAAGCAGGCTCCCCATGGGGAGCCCAATGCGGAACTCGATCCCGGGACCCGGGATCACGCCCTGAGCCAAAGACAGACACTTCACCGCTGAGCCACCCAGGTGCCCCTATCTTGTGGATTTTAATCATTGCAAACTGTGTACCCTGTTGGCATACCAGTCGGCCTCTACATGGTTGGCCATTTCCCCACAGGCCCCTCTGGAAACAACAGTTACCGGGCTCCAGGCCTCTGCACACACAGTGCATGGCTTGGATCAGCAGAATTCCGGGTCCCTTCATTCTGCTTCCGCTGAAGTTGTGGTCTCTTAATTTAATTCGCTCTCTTCATCAGCTGCTGGTAACAAATAGTGCTGGTCTTGTTCCTCTTGTGTGCTTTCTTGAACAGTTGATAGAGTTTTCAAAGGATCTTCTGGCTGCACATGCTTGCAGGGACGTTTCTACGTGCTTGGCTGTCTTTTGCACCTGGAAGGGCAACTGGGTAAACACATTAAGCATTAGTTTGGGGGAAGAGGATGGAGACTGGCTGGGAAGGGGGCTTCCTAGGAGGGGGTCCAGGTTCAGGGCGGGGGTTTGTGGCATGCAAGGACAGGGTAGAGGTCTTGGGTGGGACACTGATGAAGAAGAGGAGGAGGAGCATGGGTAGGGTTACCTGACCTTGGCACTATCTCTGCACTTGCGTTGACAGAGGGTCACCCTCTTTCTTTCTTGAGCACCTGTCAACGGCTGTTCCACATTTGTGTTTGGTTGTTCCCCACTTGTGGTTGGCTGCTCCCTACTTGTGGTGGGCTGCTCCATGCTTGAGGATGGTTGATCCCCACTTCTGGTTGTTTGTTCTATGCTAACGGCTGGTTGTTCTCTGCTTGTGGTTGATCGTTCCAAATCTTTGCTGGACGCCTACGGTATGCTGGTCATCGCAGCCATGCCCAACTCTCCTGGTGGTCAGCCGCAGAGCTCCTGAGCTCTCTCTATATACCCACCCTCACCTTCTGTTTGATCATCAAGGCACTGTCCCAGCCAGTGGTCCCCAGGGTGGCTTAGACAACACAAAGCATCACTCTTGACATCTTGAGAAAGTGGAAGAGGAAGATGCACAAGGGAATTTCTGTGGGTGGTGGATATAATCACTATCTTGATTGTGCTGATGTATATATAGGTTCAAAACTAGCCAAATGTATACCTTAAATATATACGAATTATTGTAATCCAATTACTGCTCAAGAGAGCTGCTTAAAAATTCTATTCTCTAGAGGAAAATAACTTTGGAAAGGAAAAAAAATTTAGAAGGGGGAGAGTTAATTGATCACTGACATTACTGAGAAATGCTGGGGTAAGAGTGATAATAATAATAATAAAAAAAAACAACCCTGGCTTTACTTGGTTTATTGTCTTAAAAATACTTGCTGTCGGGAGGCCTGGGTGGCTCAGTGGTTGAGCGTCGGCCTTTGGCCCAGGGTGTGATCCCTGGATCTGGGATCAAGTCCCACATCGGGCTCCCTACATGGAGCTGCTTCTCCCTCAGCCTGTGTCTCTGTCTGTGTCTCTCATGAATAAATAAATAAAATCTTATTTAAAAAAAAACTTTAAAAAATAAAATTATTTACTTTCCTTTATTTCCCACACAGGGAATGAAGTGCTTCCACTGTCTAGCCCTAGAGAGGCCACAGCACTATCCCAAGTGACTTAGCAAGGAAGTGTCCTTGTCAGGGATGGGTTTTTGGCCACCAAACACTATTACTCAGACTGGTATGGGTGATTTTCCCCAGGGTGAGTTTTTCTGACCTTTCTGAAGTTCTTTAGTTGCTTACAACATGTACTGCTGAGAGATGAAAGACTGGAAGCAATTACTTTGCGTCCCTTTTTTGGGGTGCTCTGCTACTCCATACACGTCATGCCTCTCATCTGACCCCCCACTCCCCAACACAAGCATTTATCTCAAGCCCTTTCTTCCTCCTTGTCTGTAGGATTAAGTCTTAGGGAGGGAAATTTATCTTCAGGGCTCATTGCTCACCCAGTCCTTATTCCCAATGTCTGGCTAACTGTGGACCTGCCCCTGGCCCACCTCCATTGCTTCTCTCACACCTGCCTCTTCCCTTCCTCCCTCCCCACCATCAGAGAACTTGCAGAGACTCACATTCATTCCCTGGATGGAGCTTTGCACAAACTGTTGATTTTAACTATCCAGTTTATGTAAGATTTGGCCTCTACCTACCTCACTAGGTGGGCTACTGGAGACATGGCGAATGTTTCTGAGGCCTCCAGCTTTGCTCTACGGTTAATGTCTGTCCCAGTCATTACGTGGAATGGTAGATTTCTCCAGGGTCTCTTGGTCCTGCTCGAGCTGATTCCAATTGTCTTCTTCAGCTTATAGTAAAAGATTAATATTGTTGGTGTTTTGCTCTTTGGTTTCCTCAAGTCCCCTTGAAGGGGGTCTTTTTATCTTCATGGTTTTCTTCTGCACTTGGATGAGCAACAGGGTGAGCCCAGAATGGCATTGCTTTGGGAAAGAGGATGATGAATGAGTGGGAATGGAGGCTTTCTAAGAAGGGGTGTGGGTTGAGAAGGGGATTTGTGCCAGGTAAGGACCAGGTAGGAATATTTTCAGGGAGAATCTAGGGAAAAAATAAGGAGCATGAGTCAGACCAGTTGATACGGTCTTATCTTGGGTTGGCAGGGCATCTTCTTTTCCTTCGTTCCTTGAAGCTTGGCATTACCTGTTCTGTAGAAGTGAGTCTCTTCTGCTGTGAGGTCTCCTTAGTCATAGCAAAGCCTCACATTGGTCTACCACGGGGAGTCTGCTCTTATACATGCCACTCTCCTGGAGAATAAGGATCCACTTCGCTTTGCTAGGTCAGCAAGGACTACTCCCACCAATAGAAGCCAAGTGTAAGCCTTAGCCTTCAGAAGTACCACTCCAGACACTTCCATGGTGGTCGCATACTGGGGAGGCCAAGATACTGTGGTGAGAGAAAGGGAGTATTTCCTCATCACCTTCTAAAGATGCATCCTCAACTGACCTACCACCCCCATCTCCCCATGGTCAATTATTGTGGTGCACGTTGTGGGGAAGTGATTCCCCCAGGCCATTTCCTATGGCCACCCCTCTTCAGTGGTTCATTCTCTTGTCTACCAGTCCTCACCATCACCCAGTATTTTGCATAGCTCACCTAAAACACCTCCAAGCTAATGTGGCCTTAGTTCAGTTCTGATTGAGATCTCAATTATTCTATTTCCCTCCTTCAAATCCCTCTTATGAACACTGCAGACCATTTACTTCTTAGATTCTATGAGACAACACTTCTGTCCCATCTCCTTTCCCTTAATACCCATGTAGATGTCTCTTCAATTTGCTGTTTGCAAGTCTGAATTCACTGACTTCAGGCCGTCAAGGCTTCAGTGAATAAATTTGTTTCCCGCCTTCACTTCTCCTTGGGGCTCCCCAATAATCAGACCCAGTGGACTCCTGAGAGTCCAGAATGTTATAATCCATAGGAAAGAGCTTCCCTGGACAGGGAGGAGGGTCAAGAAGAGTGGAGAGTGGATCTGGAAGGGCAGAGGGAACATGTCCAACAGAGAGCCAAGATGCACAGCAACGCCAGGAGGTGGGTACCAATTATCGTTCAAAAGGCAGGTTAGGGAATTGAGATCCTGAGAATAATTTGTATGACCTTGTGAATCAGGATTTCTAACTCCCGTTCTTCAGGCCCCAAATGACACATTCTTCCCGGGACACTCAGTAAATTGTATATCCTCCCTCAATTCCAATTCCCCTTCGATAAAATGAGGAAGTTGGAATAACTGATACTAATTCTTAAAAATATGCTATCATTCCATAATTCTCACTTTTAATGATATTATAATTCCTTTAAGCTTTTAATCCCATTATGATTCCAGCCGACCAGCTTACGACCCCCACGTCTAAAACTCTGTGTGGGGCTACCCTGGCTTGAACTACCCTCCTGCTCTTTCTGAGCCAGGCATCACTGGGAGGGCACCAGACCTAGCTGGCACCTGAGAACAAAGCCCATGGTTCAATCTGGAGGATTAGTTCAACAACAAGGTGGTCTAGACAGAAGGAAACCATAAAACAAAGAGCATTAACTCACTCGATTACCCTTGAAGAAGCACATGTTCTATGCTGAGGGCTGCACTAAGTACAGGGTCATATAGACTGCTAAGACATGGTCCTTGTCATGCACTTTTTAAAAATCTCTCTGCCCCATGCCTTCCCAATGGAGACCTCCATATCTGGCACAGTGAAAAGTAATTTCCATCCTATTAGAAAGTAAACCTCAACCCTTAAAATCAAAGCATTCTGAACTTTCAGACATTTTCTACAAGGCTCAACAGTTTAAAGGTTTTTTTCCTCTTAGATGCCCCAGGCTAAGGAGTGTGATCCTTTATTACTCTGCCAAATGTGAAAAATGCTTTAATGCCACATGATCAGTGGAAATATTAGTTTGCAATAAGAAATACCTTCAATTGTACGTATCAAGGAAAGAGAAAAAAAGCATTTTTATTTATTTATTTTTTTTTTACCCCACGGCCCGACAAGTTGAAAGAATATCCTTTTCTTCTACAAAGGCTATTTGGGGGGCCTCTTCCGGGAAACAATGCTAGGTGTTGAGGTATTTTGAGTGAGAAAAGAAAAGTGCGCTAATAAAGGTTTGTTGTATGTCAATTATATTCCAATAAAGATCACTCCAAGCACAAAAGTTTTTTGCCTATATATAGTTAGCATGTTTTATGTCTATTTTAATCTTGTCATGTTACCAGCGACAACGTAGAACCTCACATAGCACAATTATAAATAATTAGAATTGTAATTTTGCCTCTACATTTTTCCTTTTTATTATTTTTTGATTTTTTATACATTTTTCTCTGCCCCCACACCTATCCCGATGGGAAGAGTTCCCTGTTTTATCCACGTTTTATTTTATTTTATTTTTTTTTTATCCACGTTGTAGATTCAAATATTCTTCCCAGGTCTTCTGAATTCTCCGTGGAAAAGCACTGTCTGAAGGTCAGTTCAAACAGAGAAACTGAGACACGTTGTCCGTACTTTGTATCCAGGGAGCTGCTGCGGTGCTCTGTCCCTTGAACTGACGTGTATCCAACCAGATAGCTTTTTCTCCTTTTTTTAGCAGCAATAAAGATTGACCTTTAAAAAGTCATTTAATCAATTTCCATAGCCTTAATCAACTTGTAAGTTTCAGGGAATTATAATACGAAGCAAAAATGCCATAAAGCCAACAACGGCCAGGCCGGCACGGAGGCGGCTTCCCCTCGCCCCACGCACACGCGCCGCCGCTCGTGCACGGTCCCCCTCCAGCGTGGGGAAGAGCTCCTCACGGGGGGCGGCCGGGGCCTGCTTCCCTCGTTCCCGCTCACGGCCTTGGCGGGCGTGTGCCCCGGGCAGGCATCAGCCCCGCGCCAGGCGCGCTTCGGCCGAAGACTGTGCAGTTCTCGACCTCGGCCACGTTCGCATTTCAAGAGGCGTCGAAAATGCTGCTTTAGGGGATCCCTGGGTGGCGCAGCGGTTTGGCGCCTGCCTTTGGCCCAGGGCGCGATCCTGGGGACCCGGGATCGAATCCCACATCGGGCTCCCGGTGCATGGAGCCTGCTTCTCCCTCTGCCTGTGTCTCTGCCTCTCTCTCTCTCTCTGTGACTATCATAAATAAATTAAAAAAAAAAAAAAGAAAATGCTGCTTTAGCACCGCCTTTCCGGTGGTCACGCGATACGCAACGTTTCCTGCTCTTTGCCGACGCGGAAATGCAGTGTTTTCTGTGGTGCAGCGCTCTGTGCCCGGAGGCCGCTTGCACGAGGGGAAGCGCACGTTTCCCGCACCCGCACCCGCACCCGCACCCGAAGCCCGGGGGGTGGGGGGGGGCGCCTTTCACGCGGACATTCAGCAGGACCGTGCACGGGCCGCAGCGCGCAGCTGGACGCACGGACAGACCTGCGGGGCCCACGCAGCCGCTTCGCCCCTGCCCGGGGGCACGATCTTCCTTCACGTGGGCCGCACACACTCCCTCGAAGCCCTTCCAGTCCGCTCAGAAGCAAGAGGCGCCGTGCGCGACGGCGGCCGGGGGCCTGGGGCGGACCGTGGGGCCCGCATGCTCCGCCGGGGCATCCGGGCCGAGGAGGCCAGGCCGGGCCGAGAGAGTTCCAGAATCCCGACACGGGCTCCGAACCGGCGGGGCTCTCGCCTGGCTAAGCCTCGCTCTGGGCCGAGTGACACGCGTGCACCGACGACGACGGACGAGAACGGGGTTTTCACTAATGAGGACCTGCGGGCGTCCGAGTCCCTCCGCGGGCGACCGTGTCCCTCCGCGGGCGTCCGTGTCCCTCCGCGAGCCGGCGCTGGTCTTCCTCCAGCCTCCGCACGGGCGTCGGGCCTCCGAGGGCTGGATGGGAGGCACCCGCGAGGCCCCCGGGAGGCTCAGCCGGTTGCACCAGGCCGGGCGGGTTGGGCTCAGCGCGTGATCCCAGGGCCGGCAGGTCGCGCCCCGCGTCGGGCTCCGCACTCAGGTGGGGTGTGCGGGGGAGCCTCGCTCCCGCTCCCGCTCCTCTCCCTCTCCCTACGGAGACAGACCCCGAACCCGGCACAGACGACAGACACGGGCTACGGGGACGCCCGGGGGGCGCAGCCGATGGGCGCCTGCCTTCGTTCTGGGGACCCGGGATCGAGGCCCGCATCCGGCTTCCTCCGTGGGGCCCGCCCCTCCCCCTGCCCGTATCTCGGCCTCTCTCTGTCTCTCATGAAAACGTAAAATCTTACGATAAGGTTGGAAGCCCCCAAAGCCCACCCGCCTGCGGGGCGCCCGCTCCCAGCCCAGGGGCCGCCCCCCAAGCCCCGGGCCCCGCGGCCCCATCAGGCGCCCATCCCGCCACGCCGCCGCCTCCCGGGGGGCTCGTGTGGACCCCGGGCGCCCCCCGGTCCTCGGCAGCCACCACCCCCCCCCCCCGGCCTGGGCTCCCGGCACAGGGGCGCCCGCCCCCGTCGCCCCCGCCCCGACAGCCCCTGCCCCTGGCGCACCCGCTCACCCCGCGGACCACAGCCGCCCCCCGCCTCCCCGCCGGCGACCCGGCCCGACCCCGCAGCCCGCGCTCCGCACCCCGGGGCGCCCTGGGGCTCCCCCCCCCCCCCCGACGTCGCGGCTGCCGCGCTGGAGGCGCACTCGGGGCCAGGCCGCCGGGCCTCGGGGCGGGGGCGCTGCTGCCCGGGAGCCCCAGTCGGGCCGTCGCGCGAGCCCGCCACGCCGTGGACGCCCCACGAGGGGCCGGGGCCACGCGCAGACGCTGCCGGGGCGTCCCTCGCGCCCCCGCCTCGGCCGCCGGCCTGCCTGCCTGCCCGCCCCCGCCACACGCGCGACACGCCGCCGGCTGCGCCTGCCGAGGACGCACAGTTAGTGTATTCTATTTTTATGTTATAATTTTATTTTTTATGTATTTTTATATATATTTTTTGTTAGAGTTCAATTTGCCAACATATAGCATAACACCCAGTGCTCATCCCATCAAGTGCCCCCCTCAGTGCCCGTCACCCAGTCACCCCCACCCCCCGCCCACCTCCCCTTCCACCACCCCTAGTTCGTTTCCCAGAGTTAAGAGTCTTCATGTTCTGTCTCCCTTTCTGATATTTCCTACCCATTTCTTCTCCCTTCCCCTCTATTCCCTTTCACTATTATTTATATTCCCCAAATGAATGAGAACATACACTGTTTGTCCTTCTCCGACTGGCTTACTTCACTCAGCATAATACCCTCCAGTTCCATCCACGTTGAAGCAAATGGTGGGTATTCGTCGTTTCTAACGGCTGAGGAATATTCCATTGTATACATAGACCACAGCTTCTTTATCCATTCATCTTTCGACGGACACCGAGGCTCCTTCCACAGTTTGGCTATCGTGGCCATTGCTGCTAGAAACATCGGGGTGCAGGTGTCCCGGCGTTTCACTGCATCTGTATCTTTGGGGTAAATCCCCAGCAGAGCAATTGCTGGGTCGTAGGGCAGGTCTATTTTGAACTCTCTGAGGAGCCTCAACACTGTTTTCCAGAGTCGCTGCACCAGTTCATGAAAATTAGTATATTCTTAATGAAAGCTTCTCAACTGAACTGATTAATTCCATCAAACATTTGTGCCCTGATCACAGGATGAAGCAAAGGTACAGCAATGAGAGAAATGTGATCAGCTCTCACTTCCAGGCCCGCGTTCACCAACTTTATCACTGTCATCACTGTCATCATCTTCTTACTGCACTGTCCCTTCCTATGCAACCTTGATTCCAAGGTGTGAAAGCACCTAAGTACCTTTGCAATTGCAACTGGCATAACTATATTGACATGAGATCAAATAAAATTTATAGCAGTATGAATTACTAGAGATACAGACTTCAACTTCATGATGATAAAAGGCTTAGACAGGCGTCTGTCATTTTGTTTGTGCTAAGAATATGGCCACGATATATAAAAGGTTAATTATAATTAGTAGAGTTATAATGAGAAATTTCAGAATCTGCAAACATAGCATGCTGTTCTTGGTAATGGGTTATTGAAGCAGATAAAAATATTGTAAAGATACTGAAAATTGGAATTAAACCATTAACAATTTAAACATCACAATTGCTGCATAATTATTGAAGGATACAATTTCTAATAACCACACACTGAACATTTGTAAACACAGACTGTATCTTTGGCTACAAAACTAGCCTCAGTAAAAATCAAATGATTTCAATTATGGAATATTCCCTGTTATCACAAAGTAATGTCAGAAATCAATTTCAAAGAAGTCAAATAAAAATTCTCATGTCTTTGCAAAATAAAAAATACACTTTAAAAATCTTTGGGTAACAAAAATAAATAAATAAAAATCTTTGGGTAAACAAGTCTTAATAGAAATTAGAACTCTTTTGAAGTATAAATTAATACAAATATTATATCTAGATATGTGGCTTGAAGATACAGTCATGCTTAGCCGGAAACTTATTCCTTAAATGCATATATTAGAAAAGAATAAAGGATGAAAATTAATGCACTAATCATCTATTTCAATAAGTTTAGAAAAGAAATAGAAAAATAAACCCCAAAGATATAAATGGAAGACAATATTAAAGATGAAAGCCAAATTAATAAATAGCAAACAGGAGTGTCTGTCTGGCTCAGACACTGGTGGAGTGTCTGATCCATTGGTGGAGTATGTGATCTCGGTGTTGTAGGTTCGAACCCCACTCTGGGTGCAGAGATTATTTAAAAATAAAATCTTTCTAAAAAACAGCTAACAAATACACAATAACAAGGGCCAAAAAAAAAAAAAAGCTGATCCTTTGAGATAAACAATTAAATCGATAGATTTTAAAAGTTGCCATTTCCATTGTTTTTAAGATTTTATTTTTAAGTAATCTCTACCCCCATTGTGGGGTATCTGGACAAGCCTCCATCCCCAAATCTGTGAAGACTGGCAAATACAGTTAATCATAACAAAGAGCCACTAACCTGTAACAGAAGCCACTGGAGCCATAAACTGGTGAGGCTACCTGAATGGTATTTTCTAAGTGGTTAATTAGGAGTATTCAATGCAGACATGTTGCTTATCTCTGTAAACAACTCATGCCGTGAACTACCAGGGCTCTCTTTACTACTGGAAATAGAATTATTACTGTCTTTATATCAAGCAAGATTAGAGAATCAATCCGGAAATAATGGAACCAATTCAGAAAGATCATCCTTATAATTCTGTTCCTCTAAGAACCACCTTAGTAAATCTAGAACCAACAGAGCAGGATAGATAGAAGAAATTCATTATATGAATCTGTTCATATGATTATGGAGGCCCCGCAGCCCCTTCATCTGCCATCTGCAAGCTGGACAACCAGGAAAGCTAGTAGTATAATTCAATCCAAGTCCAAATGCCTGAGAACCAGAGTAGCCAATGGTGTAAGTTCGTGTCCAAAATCCTGAGAACTGAAAGCACCAATGTTCAGAGCAGGAAGAGATGGTTATCTCGGATTAAACAAAGAGAACAAATTTGCCATTTCTCTGCCTTTTTGTTCTATTCAAGCCCTCAACAGATTGGATGATGTCCATCTGCAGTAAGGAGGGAGATCTTCTTAGCTCAATCTACCAATTTAAATGCTTAAGCTTTTCCAGAAACACCCTCACAGACACATCGAGAAATGTTTTACCAGCTATCTGGGTATAGCTCAGCCCAGTCAAGTTGACATGCAAAATTAACCATCACAGGAGTCCTCGCTTATTTTTGCCTAAGGTCTTCAACTGGTTGAATAGGGCACACCCACGTTATGGAAGATAATATGCTTTACTCAAAACCTGCTGTTTCGCTTTTATTTTTTAAAGACTTTTTATTTATTTATTCATGAGAGACACACAGAGAGAGGCAGAGATGTAGGCAGAGGGAGAAGCAGGCTCCCTGCAGGAAGCCCAATGTGAGACTCAATCCCAGGACCCCAGGATCACAACCTGAGCCAAAGGCAGACACTCAACCACTGAGCCACCCAGGTGCCCCAAGTCTACTGTTTTAAATGCTGATCTTACTTACCTTTAAAACACCTTCACTGGGACATTTAGACTGGTGTTTGGCCAAATACCTGGGTACTATGGCCTAGCCAAGTTAACACCTAAGATTAATCATCACAAGGGCCATTACATAGTGGTTAAAGAGTTAAATTCTCTAAAAAAGATGTAATGATCCTAAAGGTGTATATTGCTAACAAGATTGTCAAAGCACATGGACAAAACTGGTAAAAATATAAGAATAGACAAATCATGTACTGGAGTTGGATACTCCTGCCAAATGAAAGCAAGGAGAGATAAGGAGAGACTTCATTCAGAAGAAAGACTATTGCAATAGGGAGATGTACTCCTATTTCAGAAAGCTGCAAGCATCTCAAAATCAAACAAAAATGTAAGTGGAACTGGAGGGTATTATGCTGAGTGAAATAAGTCAATCGGAGAAGGACAAACATTATATGGTCTCATTCATTTGGGGAATATAAATAATAGTGAAAGGGAATATAAGGGAAGGGAGAAGAAATGTGTGGGAAATATCAGAAAGGGAGACAGAACATGAAGACTCCTAACTCTGGGAAACGAACTAGGGGTGGTGGAAGGGGAGGAGGGCGGGGGGTGGGAGTGATCAGGTGGCGGGCACTGAGGGGGGCACTTGATGGGATGAGCACTGGGTGTTATACTATATGTTGGCAAATTGAACACCAATAAAAAATAAATTTATAAAAAAAAGTAAGTGGCATCTAAAGGGAAGTTGGGCAAACGAGAAGGGATGTCTAGCAAGGCTGACAAGAAAAGCGTCTCCCTGTGGTCAGCCAATCCTCAAAATAAACAGCTTCTAAGAGGAGACGTGCTGCATCTTCGTGCCTACTCAAGCTTGGAGCCAAAGTTCAGAGGCCTGAGGGAGGAGAGAAGCCCGACTAAATTTTGGTCAGGACAAAGCAGTGAGTAAGAAATAAGCAACTCTGAATCCTTGGCTACTTCCAAACCCCTATGTTAGCAACTGATAGATCAACCAGAAGGAAAATCTGCAGGGGGTAAACCACCTGAACAGCACCATCAGCCACCTTGATCTAACTGAGATTTGTAAAATAATCCATTCAGCAATGACAGAACCCACCTTCTTCTCAAGTTACCTGGACAATTCACCAAGACAAACCACATTCTGGGTCAAAAAACCCTCCCTATCCCCTTTCTAACAGATCATATGGCGTGACCTCACCAAGATGTGAAAGGAGGAAGCCCACAAACACTCATTCAGCAGTAATTCACGGTTGAATTCCCTTTGCGAGAAACCTAGATATTAACCGAAAGTCTCCTGCACCCGGAACAAAGCAGAATGAGAGGGGGCACTTGGGTGGCTCAGTGGTTGAGCCTGCCTTTGGCCCAGGTCGTGACCCCAGGGTACTGGGATGGAGTCCTGCATCAGGATCCCTGCAGGGAGCCTGCTTCTCCCTCTGCCTATGTCTCTCTCTCTCTCTCTCTCTCTCTCTCTCATTAAAAAAAAGTGTTAAAAGGCAGAATGAGGCTCACTGAACCCAGTGAGAAGATTTGGAACACTCATTGGAGTCCCTGGCTCAGTCCCAGCCCCGTACGGCACAAAGAGCTCCCCCAGTTCCCAGCTTCACCCAGAGGAGGAAGGAAGGAATCAGTTCACACATCCAGCAGTCCAGCAGCCCACCCTTTTCAAAGGGGCTCCCTGGAGAGGACTGGTTTGTCTTGCCAGTCCTGCGGTTCTAACACATCCTGCCATTCTTTTTTTTTTTTTTTTAATTTTATTTATTTATTTTAGGTAGAGAACATGAGTGTGGTAGGGAAAAAGGGCAGAGCAGGAGGGAAAGAGACAAGCAGACTCTATGCTGAACACAGGAGCCAGAGGTGGGACTTGATCCCAGGACCTCGAGATCATGACCTGAGCCCTGAAACCAACTGGGCCACCCAGGCGCCCCACATCCTACAGTTCTAAAACAACCAACATAGTCTAGCTACCAGGTGGAGAACTGAGGCAATGGGTTAGGCTGGTAGAAACCATAGATCCTTCCCTCCACTCAGCAGAGTGAAGGGATTTAAAAAAAAAATCCCAGCTTTCAGCTTCCCTCTGGGGATAGAGAGTTGATTCAGGCATCCAGCTTCCTACCTCCTCCAGGGATGCCCTAAAAACTAGCATCTCTCTTACCAGTCCTGGAGTTCAAACAGGTCCTGCATTTTCTACCCATCCAGGGGAAAGAGGCGGTGGCTTGGGCTGGTCAATGCCATTGAGCCTTTGCCTGCTCAGCAGAGTGAGCAGCTGGAAAATCCCAACCTTTGGCTGCCCCTTGGGGAAGGAAAGAGTTATTAGAGGGCCCCTGGAACCTGTGACAGGTTGACTGATGGGAATCTTGTGCCTAACGTGGCCAGTCTGAAGACTGAGAGATGTGCCTACTTTGTCTAATGCACAGAACCAACACAGACAGTCAAGGAAATTGAACAATCAAAGATATTCTAAACAAAGGACAAGGTGAATCTCCAGAAATCAATTCTAATAAAAGAAATGCTATAACACACGTTTTCATACCAAAAAGCAATCAAATTAGAAATCAATAATAGGAAGATAGTTCTAAAGTTTCCAAATATTTCCAAATAAAAAAAACACCCATTTTGAAATAATACAATGAAGGAAGAAAAAGTCTCAATAGATTTTTTTTTAATATTTTGAACCTAATGAATATAAATATACAACTGATCAAGTTTGGTGAGATGCAAAGAAAGTAAAGTGTAGAAGGAAACATAAAATACATGTATCAGAGATGAACAAAGATCTATTATCTATAATTTAAATTTCCATCTTAAGAAACTAAAGGAAAAAAAGAACATTTAATTCTAAAACTAGCATGAAAATAGAAATAGCAAGTATTAGAGCAGAAATCAATGAAATTGAAAATAGAGAAAATAAAGATAAAAAGAAATCTAAAGCAGTTTCTTTAAAAAGATAAAAATAGGGGTGCTGGGCTGGGTCAGTCGATAGAGCATGCACCTAATGACCTGAGTCCTGAGTTCAAGCCCCACCTCAGGCATAAAGCTTAGTTTTTGTTTTTGTTTTTGTTTTAAAAAAAAAAAAACACAGGAAAGAAAGTACCCATCACCAAAGCACATTCACACATACTCACACTTACACACATGATGATGAGGAATGTCAAAGGGACAGGAGTCTACTGAAAAAGCTTCCAATGGTCAAAGCTGGGAAGATCTGAGCAATAAAATAAAGTAGTACTGGATTATAACCCAAATTATAAAATAAATATCCGTGAGTCCTCCTATAAAAAAAAGACTGAATAAATGCTTAAATGTAGAAGAGACATATCTCTACAGAAGAATTCCAAATAACTTATGTAGATTTACCCCCTCAAGGAATGGGAGCCTAGTCTTCCTATTCCCAAGTGTGGTCTGCACATGGTGACTTCCTTCCAAAGAGTACAATGACAGAAAGATGTAGAGCAACTTTGCATGGAGAAACTTGACGAACCCTACCTTGGCCATGGAATCAAGGTCATCAAAAGTCATAAATCATTGATAGTACATTCACCAACCCAGTCTAGTTAAAAGGGAAACTCAGACAAATCCCAATTTAAGGATATTCTATAAAATATTTGACCAAAAAAAAAAAAATCCTGACCTGTACTCCTAAAGATGTCAATACCAAAACTGCAAAGAAAAGTCTGAAAAATTATCACTGCCTAGAAGATTCTCAGGAGACATGGCAACTAAGTGTAATACGGGATTCTGGATGAGATCCTGGAACAGAAAAAGGACATTATGAGAAAAGTAAGAAAAACTAAGTAACATATGGACTTTAGTTAATAACAGCATATCAATGGGGCACTGGGCTGGCTCAGTCTGTAGAGCATGTGACTCTTAATTTCAGGGTCATGAGTTAAGACCCCCACATTGGGCATGGAGCCTACTCTAAAAAAAGATTAAAAAATAATAATACATCAATATTGGTGTCTTACTTTTACCAAATGTATGACACTTAGATAATATGTAAATAATAAGGGAAACCACGTGCAGGGTCCGCAAGAACTCTGTACAATCTTTGCAATTTTTCTGTAACTACAACTACTCTAAAATTCAGGTTTATTCTAAAAAGTTCAATAAATCTCCATGACAGAACAGCGAGAATATTGTCACAAATCCTTCAGATTTAAATAAAATAAGAAAATATTATGAACAACTTTACGCCAATACATTAAATATTTAGATACACTTATACATTCCTAGAAAAATATGATTTATCAAAAATGACTCAGAAGCAATTTAAAACTGAATAGTTCTATAATTATTAAATAACTTACATTGGTAATAATAACAATCTTCCTACAATGAAAGCAGCAGGTGCAAAGAACTTCACTGGTAGTCCTACCAAATATTCAAGAAAACAATAATTCCAGCATTATGCAAACTATTATTCCCAATAATGGAATAAGAAGGTACAATTTGCCTCTCATTCCTTGAGTCTAACACCTTGTTAAGACTCTTTTTTGTTATTATTAACAGACTCTTAACAAGAATCAGATAAGAAAGGAAAATTGCATGTGCATCTCATTCCAAAGTATACAGGTAAAAATCCTAACAAAGTATCAGTGACACAAAAAAAGATGATGCGTCATTAGACTGTGGAGGTATTTCACATATGCTGGTTCTGTTTCATTTAAATATTTTAGTTAATGTAAGGTACCTCATAACCACATTAAAAAAGGAAAATAAAAAAATAAATAAAAATAAAAAACGAAAATCATGACTATTAAAATAGGTGGAATAAAACCACTTGATAAAATTAACACATTCATGATAAAAACATTTAGCTAAATACCTATAAGAGAACTTCTTTGTGAAGAGAACTTCACAAAAAATACTTTACAGTGACACACGGAACAATTTTCATCGAAATCTGGAAGAAAACGAAGATGTCCAGTACCACCACTTCAATTTACCACTTGTACTGAGGTCTTAGCCAGGATGCCAAAGTTTTATTCATTAGAAAGAAGGGAAAAGATGAAATTATGCATATATTATATGATTATGCCCACAAAATACAAAATAACATAGGAATAAATTATTAGAATAAGTTTAGCAAGTTCTCCATAATAAAAGTATAAAAGAGAATGGACTTTATATGTACCATCAGCAAATAAAAGATGATATTTAAAAAGACAACATCTACAGGACCGTAAGTATATCAATTATCAGGGTGCCTGGCTGGCTTAGTTGATGGAGCTCGCAACTCTTGTTCGCAGGGTCATGAATTCAAGCCCCAAGATGGGCATAGAGGTTACAAGAAAAAAAATACATATGTGTGTATCTATATGTATTTATATATATACAAAAAATACAAAAAATACATATATATGTATTTATATATATAAAACAAAAACTATATATATAAATATATATACCAAAAATCAATTATCTAAAATTAAACATAAACACGTGAAGACCTCTGTGCAGAATACATCATTGAGAGAAATTAAAGACCTAAATCCACATTCAATATATGATATTCATGGTTTAGAAAACTTAATATTCCTAAAATGTCAATTACCCCTAAATTGATCTATGAATTAGTGAAAACCTAATCAATAGATCTACAGATATTTGTGGCAATTGACAAAATGATTCTGAAATGTATACAGAAACACAAAGTAGCAAGAACGATCGAGGCAATTTCGAAAAAGAGGACTAAAGTGCAAGGACTTGAAGTACCAGATACCAAAAGTAATTATAAAAATATAGTAATTAAGACAGTGCGATATTGGTGTAGGGATAGTAAAATGGACAGAACAGAAAAGAGAAAGTAGGAATAGAGTATGAGGGTCAGGTCACCAATTTCCAATGTGTGTGGAGGGGGGAGTTCCCACACCAGCAAGCAATTCTGGGGACTCCAGCTGGGAGTCCTACAGACCAACCCAGTTCTGACACTATCCCCGAGAGAGAGCATCAGACCCTCCCGGGTTAAGGGCTCAGGCCTCCAAGACGGCCCCACCCTCACCCTCACCCCCACCCTCACTCTCACTCTCACCCCCACCCTCACCCCCACCCCCACCCCCACCCTCACCCCCACCCTCACCCCCACCCCCACCCCCACTTCAGGCGCCATCCGCAAGCCCAGGTGCTGGGGCCTAAGAGGCCATAAATCAGAGGTTCCCACAAGCCCCTCCTCAGGTTCAATGACTTTTCTGGGGCAGTCACAGCACTTAGAGCAACATCCCCCTTACCAGGTCGGTGGTTGATCAAGGACGTGACCCACGAACGGCCCGGCAGAGTTAGGTAGGGCAGGCCTGGAGCCGGGGCCCCCAGCCTCCCTGCCCTCTGCAGGCCACCGCTCTCCCCAAGTCTCCACGTGCTCACCAACCCGGAAGCTCTCCCAAACCCCTCCTTGGGGGTTTCTAGGGAGGCTTCCAAACAGGCCTGATTGATTGGACCATTGGCCACTGGCTCATTCAACCTCCAGCTCCTCTCCCCTCCCCTGAGGTCAGGGGGTGGGCAGAAAGTTCTTTCCCTCTAATCTCAGTTGGTTCCCCTGGCAACCAGGCCCCGTCTTTAGGTTACCCCTGGGCTGTCCAAAAGTGACCTCATTAACATAACAAGACACCTTTATGATACTCACCACCTAGGAAATTCCCAGGGTTTTAGGAGCTGCTAGCCAGAGATGGGAGGGAGATCAAATATATTTCTTATAAATCACAAGATCACATAGAGCCTTGCAAAAATTGATATTTGATTTATGACAAAAGTAGCATTGCAGAGTGGGAGAAAGGTCAATTTTTTTTTTTCTGGTGGTGCTGAAATAATCGAGATCCACGGAAGAAAAATGTGAAAAAATAAATTTAACCTTAACTTCACACACACATCTAGTCATGCCTTGGAGATGCTGTGGACTCGGTTCCAGACTACCACAATAAAGCAAATATCACCATCAAGTGGGTCAAGCAAATTTTTTGGTTTCCCAGTGCATGTAAAAGTTATGTTTGGGGGCGCCGGGCTGGCTCAGTCTGAAGAGCATTCTACCCTTGATCTCAGGTTCCTGAGTTCAAGCCCCACATTGGATGTAGAGATTATGTAAATATAAATAAATTAACTTTAAACAAAGTTATGTTTACGCTAGACTGTAGTCTATTCAGCGTGCAATAGCATTGTGTCAAAAAAAAGTACATACCTTAATTTAGAAATGCTTTATTACTAAAAAATGCTGGGGCACTTGGTGCGTTGGGCTCAATGCTCAGGGGGGAGTCTGCTCCATGAGTCTCCCTCTCCCTTTGCCCCTCCCCCATCTCTCTCTTTCTCTGTCTCTCTAAAATAGATGAATAAATCTTTTAAATAAAGACATAAAATCGTTTTTAAAAAATAAAAATAATTAAATATGGTAATCATCATCTGAGCTTTCAGAGTCATAATCATTGATCACAGATCACCATAGCAAATATAATAATAATGAAAAAGTTTGAAATACTGTGAGAATTACCAAAATGTGGCACACAGACACAACGTGAGCAAATGCTGTTGGAAAAATAGCCCCCACAGACTTGCTCGATGCGGGGTTGCCACACACCTTCAGTTCATGAAAAAAATGCAATTACCTTTGAAGTGCAACAAAGCGAAGCACAATAAAACAAGGTATCCTTGTACACCAACACACACACCCCCTCCTCATCGTTCACAGATTCTGTATTTGCGAATTCATCTGCTCACTAAAATGTATTTATAATCCCAAAATCAATACTTGCAGTACTTTGTGGACATTCATGATCATGAGAAGAGCAGTGGATTTGAGTCACTCAGTATATACATTGTCAGGTGAGGTTGAACAAGGACATGCTGGCTCTGCCTTATTGTCTCACCTCTCCTACCATAAACCAGTGTTCTTCTCAAGGTCTATTGAGGGCCTCATTTTTGAATTTTTTGCTTGTTGATGGTGACACTCTGATCTACTTTTCGGTCTTCAGAAAGTCCATAAGCAGACTTGAGAAATAATTGCTGCCTCTGGCCCAGCCAAGAGTCCTTTTGCCCACTTCAAAAGTTCATGAGCCATTTGTTTTAGAAAGGAAAATGGAGCTTTTCTCAAAAAGGAATCTCTCATGTCCAGAAGTTTTTTATAGTTCCATAGGTATATTCAGAAAAAGGGAGAGGAAATCCATTAATCTTTCCATGAGGCAGCTCTAGAAAGTGCTAAAGTAACAGCTACAGTGTGAAGACGCTATGGTAGAGATGGAAAAGTGGCTACATTTGTGGATTTATGAGATGATAACAAGTTAATGAAAGCATAGAGGACAGTTGTGAGACTGAACACCAAAGAAATTTACACACCCATTGCCCAGGGTCAGTAAAATATTAAACTCTTCTTGACTAATGCTGGCTGGCTGGCTAGCATGTTTCAGAAGGCAACATGGTCTAAAAAACACTCAACTTGTAGGTGAGACAGATGGGGAGGTTACTGAAGAATTTTAAAAATATCTGTTAAAGAGTTATACAGGAAAAGGGTAATGGGGAGAGCAGATTTCCAACGCTGATGGGTCTTGCTGCTTTATAAGGACATTGGCGAATGAACCTATACAACGCAAATGGTGTTTCAGTTGACGAACATGTGACCAGCCACGCACAAGAACTTAACCCTGCATTTTTCCTAAGAGCATAGTTCAACATAGGCTAATTCACTGTTCATGAAGGTACTTATAGGACAAAAATACCATGAATAATGAGAATCAAAATAATGAAAACAAATCAGTAAAAGACAACACCTCTACAGAAAAAATGGAAAGATTTGCACGCAGTTCCTTCAAAACAGGAATTCCACATATCCGACCATCATAGGAAATGGAGCTCAACCTTATTAGTAATCAGGAAAATATAAATCAAAACCATAACATGAGATCGTTATCCACGTTCCAGATTGGCAAATTTTTACAATCTGATAATACCCAGCAGTGAAGAGGCTATGATTCTAATACTCTGTTGGTGGGAGTGCACAATTAATATAGCCACTTCGGAAAACAGTTGAGAATTGTGCGGTAAAACTGAAGACATAGATAATCTATAGCCCAGCAATTTCATTCTTAAGTAAATACCATAGAAAAGTGTATGTATATATGCACCAGAAGACATCGGAAAGAATTTCCAATGGCCTAGAAACCATAATCCTTAGGCACATTATTGGTGAAGCTAAGAATATATGGAGTAGTTTTTCTCCCGGTGAGTATAAGAACTGTTAAATATGGGGGACTGTACCCATGTTTTCTGAAACAATTACCATCCTTAAGGCTTATATATATATATGTACATATATATAATATTTAATTGTATATATTTAAAATATATTTTATATTTATATTTTTATATATACATGTAAAATATTTAATTTTATATATGTTTATATATAAAATATTGGAGCCCAGAGAAGGTTCTATGAGAATGATACTGTGATCTAGTCTAGGAGTAACTCAGATCTTTTCCCAGATTTGCTCTACTTTTTTTTAAGATTTACTTTATTTAAGTAATCTCTACACCCCATGTGGGGCTGGAATCTACAACCCTGAAATCAAAAGTCACGTGCTCCTCTGACTGAGCCAGTCATATGCCCCTGCTCTATATTTTATTATTCTTTTTAATTTTAGTTTTTATTTTTTTAAAGATTTTATTTACTTATTCATGAGAGACACAGAGAGAGGCAGAGACATAAGCAGAGGGAGGAAAAGCAGGCTCCATGAAGGAGCCCGATGCTGGACTCGATGCCAGAACTCCAGGATCACGTCCTGAGCCACCCAGGCATCCCTTATTATTCTTTTATAAGTAGGCTCCACCCACAACGCTGAGATCAAGGCCTAAGCTGAAAACAAGAGTCCGATGCTCCACTGACTGAGCCACCCAGGCATCCCGCCCATGCTCTCTTTTTTAAAAAGATTTTATTTTATTTATTCATGAGACACAGAGAGAGAGAGAGAGAGAGAGAGGCAGAGGGAGAAGCAGGCTCCACACAAGGAGCCCGACGTGGCACTTGACCCCGGGACTCCAGGATCACGCCCTTAGCTGAAGGGAGGCGCCAAACCGCTGAACCACCCAGGAATCCCCTTTATTTTTTTTAAGAGAAAGAGCCAGAGGGTGCAGGGGGTTGGGAGTTGCAGAGGGAGAGGGAGAGAGAGAATCCCAAGCAGGCTCCACGCAGAGCATGGAGCTGAATGCAGGGCCTGATCCTATGACCCTGAGATCATAACCTGAGCTGAAGTCAAGAGTCAGAGGCTCAACCAACTGAGCCACCCAGGGGTCCCACTCCTGCTACGTTTTTAAAAGCATAAAAATTTTCATTTTCTTAGCTTAAGATTCCATTTAAAATATTTTAAGTGTATCAGCATATTAAAATCCCCACAAAACTAAAGCAAGATTCCCCTACTGTCGTTATGTTAATGAGCATGCCATTTAGGTATCATTTCTGTCACCTATACAGTGGTGATGAATTCACTCCATTAACTAGGCATTCATTAGCACGTAGAAGAATCCCTGACCAAACAGAAGTTATCCTCTCTCATGACAATAAAATCCAAAAATGAGCAGTTGCAGACATTGTGTCAGTTGCTCAACAATGAATAAAGAGATTCAGGCTCTTTCTAACTTTCCACATTACCAGCATCCTTGCGGTTGTAAGATGGCTTCTGTACTTCCAGGCATCGCACCTGCGTATTACAGATGGAAGAGGATAAGGAGGGGCACCCTGGTGGCAGCAGGTTAAGTGCTCAACTTGTGATTCCAGCTCCCAGCTCAGGCCACGACCTTATGGATCATGAGATCCGGCCCTGCATTGGGCTCCCCACTCAGGGCCAAGTCGGCTTGAGGTTCTCTCCCTTTGCCCCTCCCCTCACTCACACCCACTTGTGCCTTCTCGCTCCCTAAAATAAATAATCCTTAGAAAAAAGAAGAGGATAAGGAAAGAAGTTGTATTTTTCTTTTCTTCTTTTTTAAACCAAAGGATCTTTTTAAAATTATTTTTAAGGATTTTATTTATTGATTCATTAGAGACACACAGAGAGGCAGGCTCCATGCAGAGAGCCCAATGCGGGACTCGATCCCGGGTCTCCAGGATCACCCCCTGGCTCGACAGCTGAGCCACCCAGGCGTCCCTGTATTTTTCATCAGCAATCAATTTTTTTTTTCTCAGAACACTACTTACCTTTCCCCTTTCATCTTTCTGGCTCGAAGTATGTTACAAGGTCAGCCTCACTTGGAGGGGAGACTAGAAAAACCAAGAATTTATCATTCCAAGCTCTGGAGCAGAAGGATGCAACAGCGAAAGGGTTAAGTCATGACCATTGTATAAGCCAATCTAAAGCCGCAGGGTACACTCACCTTACCTACCCCACAGGGTTGTTGTGAGTGTCAACCTTAAAAATTAAACGGCCTGTTATTTTACCAGCAACATGAATTTATTCAGGAGTAGCAGAGGAAATGCAACTCGAGACATGCAAATTATGACAAAATATAGGGAAGTCCAAAAGACAAAGGGAAGGTCGGTTTTTATTAGAATTTAGGTGGAAATTGGGGAAATTTATTTTGAACAAAAGTTCATTGGAGAACAAGAGTTTGAAGTTGTGGCAACTTCTCATTGGCTGCAAGCCATGGTTAGTGCATCATTGCCGGGGCAGGGAGTAATCTTCCTTCTTCTTAAAAGCAGAAGATAAAATTCCCATGTGAAAAATGTCCTTCCTTGTCAAGATAATTCTTATCTCCTTTCCTCCTGTGGGTTATGCAGGTTGCAGGGAGTGGTACCTGCCTGAGAGCTCCCCTTTCAGGGCTTCCAGACTCCATTTTTAAATGAGGTTTCCTTTATTTTCATATAAGGATCAACCATGAGGCTAGATTTGAAAATCTTTAAAACTTACAAAATGCTAAACAAATATCAGAGATTATTATGCTCTTCTCTTGGAACTAACTGAACTCAAATTATGATTCAATCACTGAGAAACGGGTCTTCTATGCAAATATTATACTAGATGATGTAAATCTATCTATTTTTATCTATTTTGAACATCAGCTAGCAACTGCTAGCTTGGGACTTTGCTCAGGATAGAATATCTCAACTTAATGAACCAATGTGAAAAATCCCTTTCTTTTCTAGGAGATGAATCTGGAAAGCTTGTCATATTATTTATCTCTGACTAAAGTTTCTACTGTGGATAGATGGAAGGCAAAAAGAAAATATTCCCTATAGAAATAGGCAAGGGAAAACTGGTATTGATTTTTGCAAAATAAATTCAGAGTAACTCTCACAGGCTTTGGGTGTATCTAGGTCACCAGGAAAAAAAAAGATGGTAACATTTTGCTGACAGATAGGAGAAATATAGTTATTTCTTACACATGGTTATTAAATGGATTTAGATCTTTTTATTTTATACCAAGATTATTTCAACCAAGTAGAAAATGCATACATATATGAACAGAATGCAGAAAAATAAATTTGACAACACTATGCATTTAGATCAGTTTTCTACAAGAAACTCATAGATAAATTAACTTTAAAATTCCAAATAAAATTGCTTATCAAAAATTCAAATCAGTTAAAAGTGGAAGCTACTTCAAAAATGATTATGTGGCCCCAACAGGGCTTAGTGATTTATTCAGTGGTTATTTCTCTCTTTGAACTCTAAGATCATTCACTGTACCAGAGGGGCATTCTAGGAGCTATCTATCAAAGTTGCTAGCCTTAGTTTTTTACCAAAGACATAATTTAGCAATCTCAACATATGAATCCAATAGACTAGAAAGGAAAATATCTTAATTAGCTAAGATTAAACAATAAAGGTAGCAATAACATCTTTGACTACTTGATCAGTCAATAAAGCTATATTAAGCACTTATTATGTGCCAGGCTCTATGCTAGGACTGGGGATACAATGGTGAACAAAAAGATATGATATTGGGGCCCCTGGGTGGCTCAGTGGTTGAGCATCTGCCTTTGATTCAGGGCATGATCCCAGGGTCCTGGGATGGAGTCCCACATCAGGCTCCCTGAATGGAGACTGCTTCTCCCTCTGCCTATGCCTCTGCCCCTCTCTCTGTGTCTCTCATGAATAAATAAATAAAATCCTTTAAAAAAAAGATATTTGCCAAGTCTTTTTATGGTACATACAGTCAAAAGTAAAAGACAACTTTTATGTATTTATTTTAAAGATTTATTTATTTTTAAAGAGAGAGAGATTGTGAGGAGGGGGAGAGGCAGAGGCAGAGAGAGAATCCCCAAGCAGACTCTCCACTGAGCACAGAGTCTGATGTGGCAATTGATCCCAGGACCCTGAGATCATGACTTTAGCCAAAATCAATAGTTGGCTACTCAACAGGCTGAGCCACACAGGCACTCTGTAAAAGACAACTTTTAAAGATTTTATTTATTGATTGATTTATTTGAGAGAGCGACAGAGAGAGCATGAGCAGAGAGGAGGGCAGAGGGAGAGCAAGAAGCAGATTCTGTGATCTATCCCAGGACCCTGAGATCTTGACCTAAGCCAAAGGCAGATGCTTAACCGACTAAACTACCCAGGCACCCCTAAAAGACCAGTTTTAAATGTATACTTAAATAAGATCATTCTTAAGTGCTTAACATATACCTGGAATGTAGTAATCATTCAACAAATGTCAGCTACTACTACTGTTAATGATGCAAAAATAAATAAATGCATTGATACAAAAATAAATAAATGCATAGATAAACTAAAAAAAATAAATACAAAGTTCTATGCAAGCATAAAGCTGGAGGACTAAATCTATTTCAGAGAGGTCAGAAAATGCTTGCTAAAAGACCTGATATTTTAACCGAGTTCTGAAGGGTAAGTTGGTATCAACTCAGCAAAAAGGAGACATATGCCTTATTAGTTTCTAAAATCAACAGCATATACAGATTTCTCTATTCCCTGTTTGTTAAAAATACCTTACAATTATAAGCTGATACCTTTCCTCAAGTCAGTATCCTCTATTGAAGAGTCTTCTCCCTCCAGTTTTCCACCAGTTATCATATCATTTCTTTTTCCAGCTTGAATCTGTCAAATTACTTTGCAAAATTCTGCCCTCTTACAACAGTCACATTTGGTCTTAATCATTCATTATTTAGAGGCTAAGATATCTAGAGAGTATCAATACATGTGGTACAATATTTAAAAAGTCTTACATATGTACAATTGGACTCCACTGGAGTCCACTGGAAAGTCAGAAAAGGACAGAAAAAAAATATTTGAAGAAACAATGGTCGAGAATGTTCCAAAATTAGTTATAGCAAACAAGAGATGCAAGACACTCAGAGAACAAACACACACAAAAACCCCAAACATCAGCATATAATATTTAAAGTGCTGAAAAACAAAGCAACTCCCTATTTCAGCTCCAGCATGTAAAGAGCTTGGAAATCATCACTCCTCTACATTCAAGGGAAAAAAAAGCTGAGGAAACTAAAAGTCAATGACTTTTCTTGGAACCATTAGAGAATAGAAATTGAGCGTTAAACTGTACCCCAAAATCTGGACAGAAAGGTGAATACTGAGAACAAAAAAGATGATTTTACAAGGATTAGAAGCCAGTAGAGACATAACCTGGTAAGAACACTTAAACAGTAACTTTGAGAAATTATTGGAGGCAGTGTGCAAATGAATGTGAGAGCAAGAAGCTCTTGCATGGCTGCAGTCTTAGGGGGGCCTCCACCCTTTTGTGAATTTTACCTCTAGGAATCCCATCAGGTTCTCATGTTAAAGAGTGAAAAAAATTCCTTCATGTCTCTGGCAAGGGGGGGAAGTAACCAAGATCCTACTCTATGTTGTCTTTAAGGTATCTACTCTAAAGACACAGGTTAAAAGCAAAAATACGGAGTTCTTCCTGTAAGTGGCCTGAGGTGATCTCTGAAAATGATTTGCTATTCGCTTGGCCCAGAAAACCCTACAAAATCATACAAATCAAGAGGTTCAAATCTTTGTGTTTACTTTGAGGGCACATGTGAAACTGTTCAGGCCATCTAGGGTATAAATATTTGAAAGGCCACCAAGTATCTGAAGGATGTCACTTTGCAGAAGCCGTGAAGGATGTCACTACAATGGTGGAGTTGGTAGATGTGCTCAGGCCAAACAGTGGGGCTGGACATAGGGTTGGCGGCCCCAAAAGAGAGCTGAATTTTACTGCACATGCTTAAAAATGCAGAGAGTAATGCTGAACTTAAAGGTTTAGATGTAAATTCTCTGATCATTGAGCATATCCAGGTGGACAAAGCGCCCAAGATGCTGCACAGAATTTACAGGGTTCATAGTTGAATTAACCCATACATGAGCTCCCCCTGCCACATTGAGATGATCTTTACTGAAAAAGAGCAGGTTGTTCCTAAACCAGAAGAGGAAGTTGTTGCACAGAAGGAAAAGATACTGTGGAAGAAAATGAAGAAACAAAAACTTATGACCCAGGAATAAATTCTGTATAAAATAAATGCAAATAAAAAAGCAAGTATATGGAGAAAGATATAGCATGTTAGCACTAAGCAAAATGAAGCTAGAGTAGCTATATTAATTTTAGACTTGGCAATGCTGACTTCAAAACACGAAAAATTATCAGGGACAAAGAGAGTCAATACATAATCATAAAAAGGTCAATTTCCCAGAGAGACATAAAAATACTTCATGTGTGTGTATCTTAACAACAGAGCATCGAAATATAGGAATCAAACTGAAATGAAAAATAGACAAATTAGCTATTATACTTCAGCACTCATCTTTCAGTGAGAATATAGTTGACTTGAACAGCACTATCAATCAAACTGACCTAATTGACATTTATACAATGCTCTACCCAGCAACTGCAAAATACACATTCTTTCCAAGCTCACACAGAACATTCACCAAGACAGAGCACATCCTGGACCATAAAACATACTTTAACAAATTTAATAGAAATTATACAAATTACATTCTCAGATAATAGAATTAAACTAGAAATCAGTAACAGAACGGCACTTGGAAAAGTTCCAAATATTTTGAAGTTGAATAACACAACTACTAATTAAAATATAGGCCAAAGAAAAAGCCTCAAGAGAAATTTTAAAATATTTTGCACCAAATGAATATGAAAGTGCAACCTTTCACAATTTGTGAGATACACTGAAAGCAGTGCTCAGAAGGATGTTTACAGCATTGAATGCACATATTAAAAAAGATGAAAGATCTATATTCTTTTAAAAAATATTTTATCTATTTATTTGAAAGAGAGAGAGGGCTTGTATGTACCATTGGGGGTGGGGGGAAGGGCAGATGGAGCTAGGTCCTAGGACCCTGATATCATGACCTGAGCCAAAGTCAGATGCTTAATAGACTCAGCCACCCAGGTGCCCCAGAAAGATCTAAAATCCATAACTAGGCTTGCACTGTAGGAAGCTAGAGAAAGAAGAGCAAGTAAGACCTAAAACAAGCATAAGAAAGGAAATAATGAAAAATAGAATAAAAATCAATAAATCAAAGACAGCCAGATAATAGAGAAAAATCAAAGCAATCAAGAGCTGGCTCTTTGAAAAACTCAATAAAATTGATAAATATCTTCCATGTTAACCAAGAAGAAAGAGACAGGATGCAAAATACCAAAACCAGAAATTAAAGAGGGTCATCACTATTGATCCCAATTAACATACGTAGAACTTTCAATTATGATGGTGGGGAAATCTGCCTTGAGTTTTAACTTTTCAATGCTTTGAACACATAAAAAGATGGAAGAGAACAAAGAAAGATGAAGGTAACACTTACCTTTTATATTGGTACTAACCAACTGGAGAAATGGGTAAAAGAATCCATTGGAAATAGAAACAAGCAACAAAGAATATTTATAAGGAAAAGTTCAGGTAAAGTATTAAGTAAAATGCAAAAATTTACACTGAAATTAGTTAACTCGTTTAACAAACATGTGTTTAGTACTTACTATGTCTAACACCATCAGAATCGCTTGAGTTATTGCAGAGAATAAAACATTCAAACATCTCTATCCCCACGGACTTCATATTATATTGAAGAAGAGAGGTAATAAACTACAAACATAAAGAGTAAGAAAATTGCATAATATATGAGAATTTCATGACTGTTGTGAAACACGAAAATACTGAGGGAGCTAAAAGAATAGAGATATGACTACAGGTTGTCATAGTATATAAGGTGGTTCTGGTTGGCCTCATTGTGAGGTTGAGATTTCAGCAAAAACTAAGTCTTAGGGATAATGTAATACAGGTATCTGGGGGATGATCTTTCGCAGCAGAGGAAATATGGCATAGGCCCTTACTATAAGAGCCTTCTGGAACAATCAAGATCAATGCAACTCCAAAACAACAAATACCCACCATTTGCTTCGACATGGATGGAGCTGGAGGGTGTTATACTGAGTGAAATAAGTCAATCGGAGAAGGACAAACATTATATGGTCTTATTCATTTGGGAAATATAAAAAATAGTGAAAGGGAATAAAGGGGAAAGGAGAGAAAATGAGTGAGAAATATCAGAAAGGGAGACAGAACATGAGAGACACCTAACTGTGGGAAAAGAACAAGGGGTAGTGGAAAGGGAGGTTGGGGGGTTGGGGTGACTGGGTGATGGGCACTGAGGGGAACACTTGGTATGAGCACTGGGCATTATGCTGTATGTTGGCAAATTGAACTCCAATTTAAAAAAAGAAAAAAAAGAGTAAATTAAAATAGAGAGTAGGTCAAACTGGTAACAGAGGATCAGATCAAATATGTCTTGTTGGACCTTGTGGGCTTTGACTTTACTTTGAAGGAAAAGTCATCAAAGAATCTTAGAGAAGAACATTAATGCAATATAGTTTTAAAGGGATTATCCTGGCTTTTGTGTTGATTAGAGACTATATAGGGCCAAGGGTAAGATATAGGGGGAGTCCCATTAGGAGGCACTTTCCAAGCTTTTGGCCTGAGCAACTAAAAGGATATAGTTGCTGGAGTGCCTGGCTGGCTCAGTTAATAGAGCATGCAACTCTTGATCTCAAGGCTGTGAATTCGAGCCCCACGTTGGGGGTAGAGATTGCTTTAAAAAAATCTTAAAAAAATAAAATAAGAAGATGGAGTTGTTAACAGTTGAGATGGAGTAAACTTTAGGCGGAGCAGACTCATAAGGGATATATCAAGAGTTCAAGAGTTCAATTTAACACGCTGAATTTAAGAAGCCTATTAGACATCCAAGTAGAGATATAAAGTAAGAAGTTGTTATACTAATTTAGAGATGGAGAAAGTGGTCCAGCCAGGATATATACATTGGGGAGTTTTCAGCCTATAGAAGGTATTTTAAAGCCTTTCATCTGGATAAGATAATCAAAGAAGAGAGAGAAGACCAAGGCCTTAGTATATTCAAAATTTAGAAGTCAGAGAGAAGAGGGCAAACTGACAGGAGAGACTTCGAGGGAAAAACCAATACAGTAGGAGGAAAACCAAGGGAGTAGAATGGTTTGCCCAAGGATTGAATCCATGAGCACATCTAACACTCTTTGGGAAGACCCAGGGTTGCAAAAATGTTCATTTTTTCCCAAGTACATCACAGATTTAAGGCAAGAAACTGGGGAGAGTTTACAAATTCCAATGTATTTTTCCCCAAACTTTTTATTTTGAAAAATTTCAAAACATACTGCTCCGAATACCTGTATTACTTCACTTAGACTCACCAATTGTTAATGACATGCCTCATTTTGTTTCTTTTTCTGATGTGTTTGAAAATAAATTACATATGTCTTGATACTTCACCCTTAAATACTTCAGCCTGTACTTCCTAATGATAAAGACATTTCCCTATTAAAGTTACCATAAATTCAATATCATCTAATATGCAATTTATATTAATATATTCTCAATTATCTCTAGAATTTTCATTCACAGCAATTTAATTTTTCAACCCAGGATTGAATCAAGGGGTCATATTTTGCATTTGATTCTTATATCTCTTTAGTATCTTAATCTAGACTAGGATCCCTGACTTTATTTTTCCTATGATTCTGATAATTTTGAAGAACCCATGTCTATTGTCCTTTGAAAGTTCCATATTCTGGATTTGTCTGTTTCCACATTGTTAGATTCAGTTTAAACAGTGCTCGCTTCAGCAGCACATATACTAAGATTCAGTTTAAACATTCTGACAAACAAACAAAAAAACAAAAAAACAAAAACCACATTCTGACAGGGATCCCTGGGTGGCTTAGCGGTTTAGCGCCTGCCTTTGGCCCAGAGCGGGATCCTGGAGAACCGGGATCGAGTCCCACATCGGGCTCCTAGCATGGAGCCTGCTTCTCCCTCTGCCTGTGTCTCTGCCTCTCTGTCTCTCTCTCTGTGTCTATCATAAATAAATAAATAAATAAATAAAATCTTTAAAAAAAATAAACATTCTGACAAAGATGAGTGATTTTCTGTATTTCCTATATCACATCGGAGGGTCAAATGTCCCATATTAGTGATAATAATTTTGAATCTTGGATTAAAATAGCGACTGCCAATACTCTTCATTTTAGTGGTACTTTTGTTTCTTTGTAATTAATAAGTAATCTTTGGGGTGATATTCAAGACCACATGAGTATTTTGTTGCTCAGTAACCTTTCACCCATTTGGAATCTTTCAAATATACTTGACTGAATTATTACATTGGAAATTGCACAATGGAGATTTTAAAATTCTACTGTAATTTCTTATACATTTATTAGTTGGCATAGGTACAAAGATTTCCTTCTTGTCCCATTTCTCTCACATTTTTTTAAGGTATCATGATGGACTCATGTTTTCTTTTAATTCATATGTTATAATCTATTACCATAATTATTCTTTTTGAAGTCAGTAGAATATAATGAGCATATGAAAATGCATTGTTAGAGTCACACAAAAAATAAAGTGTCACCACTTTAAACTGAGATAAATTCCAAAAAAAAAAAAAAACGAATAATGAAGGCATTTTCAAGAACAATCACTAAAAGATCAAACTTTTATTTAGCATAAGATAAAACACTTACCAGGTATATCAAAAGAAAAAACATGTGGTTTGGAGTCTTCGGAGAGAATTAGACATTTGAGGGGAAAATTAATACAGAAATGCAACTTACACCACAAACACATAAAAAATTCATGTAGGGAAATAAACGTAAGATTTTTAAGATTAAAATAATTTTTAGAATATGGGGGACTGGCTGGCTCAGTCAGTTTAATATTCGACTCTCGATCTCGGGGTTATAGATTTGAGCCCGACCTTAGGTGTAGAGATTACTTTGAAAAGGTAATTTGTAGAATAACTTATACACATAATGATCCTGTTATAAGCACAGAATCAACAATAAAATTTCTATGTATTTACATGAAAATCAATTATATTCTTGTGTGTATGTTTGCATAACTGTGCAGTAATTTATTTGTGCGAGCATGGAGAAGGTTGTTCAAGGATATGTACCTGGCCATTAACTTTGGGTACACTGGGGTGAGTATAGTGAGTTGTAATAATGGGAAAGTTTTGACCAGAAGCAGAATAGGGAAGCATCATTACTTATCTGCATTTATTTATTTACTTGCTTGGGCTTTTTTAAAGATTTATTATTTTTTTTAGAGAGAGAGCCAGAGCAGAGCAGGGGGAGGGACTGAGGGAGAGGGAGAAAAGCAGCCTCTCTGCTTGAACAGGGAACCTGACTTGAGGCTCAATCCCAGGACCCTGAGATCATGATCTGCACTTAAATCAAAGAGTTGCTCAGTTAACTGAGCCACCTAGGTGCCCCTGCATTTATTTTTGCAGTTTCTCTAGCAACAATGGTCATGTCTTCCTGTTGAAAGAACGATATCAGATGAAAAAAATACATTTTAAAGTGAGTAAAATATTAGAGTATCACTTTTTGTGATCTTACAAAGAGAAATCTCTTCCACTTCAAGTGTCCTTTTATACAACCAAAAAAAAAAAAAATCCACTAATAATGACAAGAACAGCAGCCTCCATTTATTCATCACTTCCAAGGGCTCAAGTACTATTTTGTGTAGTTACATGGATTGTCAAATTTTATTTGCCCCCACAATATTATGTAATAGAAACTACTATTACTATATCATAAAGTTGTTGAAAAGATCTATCCTCACATACATGACTTAATTATGTAAATTGATATTCGGCATATAAATTAAGGGAGAATAGTGTCATGAAAATGTTTTACTGTATGACAATACATGATAATATGCAGTATGCTTATGGGGGGGGCCTACATATTTGCCACTTAATAAGATAAGAAATCATCCTACTAACTTTTTGCCTTTAACTCTTGCTTCCTTTTATTCTTCCACAATGAAGGATCATTAGTAAGTTTAGGTTTTATGAATAGGCGTTATGATGTACACTAAGCAGGTTACGTGAGAAACTATTCATAGTTGAGATATATAACCCCTTATATAAGAAAGGGATTGGCTAGGTGAAGAAGAGGGCATCAGTGCTAGAAGTATGTCTGCTGTATAATTTGTTTTGTGTGACAAAGAATAGGATTCACTGAATATGATTTATTGAAATATGAATTATTTCCAATAATACAAAGCTTCAGACACTAGGAGATATTATAACCATCTACCTAGAAAAAGCTAGAGAATCATCTGAAAAAATTGATAAATTACAAGGTAATTCAAAAAAGTATATAGAAAGAGAAGAGGTATAAAATATTTGATAATAATAATTTTCTGTAAAAGATAATAAAAATGCCACTTAACAGAAAGAAAAGGCAAAATACTCAGAAATAGGTGAATCATGAATTGTTAAAAACTATGTAAATTTCGATGGAAATCATCATTTTCCTGGAAAGGATGAATCTTGCTGAAAGTGGGTTGATTTCTAAATAACTAATTGATCTTTTGATACTGAAATCAAAATTCTAATTTGCCTGTATTGCTTATTTGAGAAAAGTTATTTGATGAAAGATTACCTATATGAATATGGTTAGGGTTAATCAAGATAAACCATTAAAAAGACAAAAATAAAAATCTCTGATATATTAGGTAGGAAATCACGTGGCAAAATTGTAAGAAGTACAAAGGGGGTGGATCTGGTCCAAAATTCAGAAAAAAAGAAAAAGAGAGAGAGAGAGAGAGAGCTCACTGGGAGAAGACCAACATGTAAAATATTACTGAATGATATTAAGAGGAAGGTTAGCACTGATTAAGGAAGAAGTATGTAGCATGAAATGTATGTGTTCCTGAGGGTTGAGGATTATTTTTTTTATTATAAAAGTTTGCATTTTCCATTAAGTAATGTGAGAAAAGATTGCCCTTGCTTTTTATAATACAGAGTTGAAAAACACACACATATAAGTATATGCAATGTATTTGTGCATGAGTGCCTGTTTGTGTGTGTTAACCTTAGAGTAGACTCTGAATATAGAACTTTAGAACAATCGCTTGTGCATTCTGTAAAAATACAAAAATTGCTCTTGAAATTAAACAGTGAAAAAGGGAAAATTATCATTAAGTTTTACTAAATCAAATCATAGCAAGCAAGGTGCTTAGCAACTAGATATAGGTATTATATACATCACTCAAAAAAAATCCAAGCAAATCACTAAAAATTGAGGTCTACGAGTAAAACACTTCAGTAAGAAAGGCAGAGAGCAGAAAACATTAATGGCACCCCAAAGGCACCAGTATGCATTTCTGAGAAGAAGAGGGGGAGCTAAGGAGAGACAGAAAATGATGATGTTTTTAGTAAAAATTCAGCCCCAAATGTCAGGCTTACCTCTGGGTTTCTGTTGGTTTACAAACTGGGCCATACACACGAAGGGTAAGAAAAGATGAAGAAAGAGCAAGGCCACTCCAGATTGGTAGGTGGCAGGTTTAATCAGTAAGGGAACTTATCTGTAAGGTTTGTCTTGGAAGCAGCAAGACAGATCTCTGCGATCTCTGGAGCACTGGCCAGAATCCTAAAAGTTTATATAAAAGCCTTAACTGCGCTCAGTCATGTCCACCATCCAAGTGATCTCAACAACGCATTGCTCTCTCAATGCTAGATCCACTATGGGAACTGTAGGCAGAGTGTGCATTTCAGGACAAAGGAGTGGGGGAGCCTCCCATTGGCCTGGGGCAGCTCCTAGGTCAATCAGAGGTCATATCTTCATGCTGACCTACTCCAAGTTTAATTTTGGTTTTGTTTGGCAACATTAGTTGTTTTCATTAAAAAAGTTGGCCTAAATTACCTAGTCTGTGATTACCCCAATGGAAAGTCTTTATTTAGTGTTTCAGATGGATTATGTTCACTTCATTTTCACAACAAATGTATAATCTAGATATTTTTCTCTATAATTCCCTATTAAATATTTTATTATGACTAAGTACAGCACAAAATGAACAAAGTATTTTGATGCTTTCATTGTAGATCCAATCAGCAAATAAAAAAGTTCTTTTGACTGTACAGATAAGTATAATGTGTATATATAAATAAACATAAGTGGGGATTCCTGGGTGGCGCAGCAGTTTGGCGCCTGCCTTTGGCCCAGGGCGCGATCCTGGAGACCTGGGATCGAATCCCACATCAGGCTCCCGGTGCATGGAGCCTGCTTCTCCCTCTGCCTGTGTCTCTGCCTCTCTCTCTCTCTGTGACTATCATAAATAAAATAAAAAAATAAAAAAATAATAAACATAAGTGGGTTTTTTTAAAGCTTGGGGTAGGGGGATCCCTGGGTGGCTCAGTAGTTTAGTACCTGCCTTTGGCCCAGGGTGTGATCCTGGAGACCCAGGATCGAGTCCCGCACTGGGCTCCCCATGGGGAGCCTGCCTCTCCCTCTGCCTGTGTCTGCCTCTCTTTCTGTGTGTCTCTCATGAATAAATAAATAAATAAATAAATAAATAAATAAATAAAATCTTTTAAAAAATTTTAAAAATAAAGCATGGAGTAGTGTGTAGAAGAGTATATATCAGGACACTTTCCATAAGTACATTGGGGTGTTAATTGCAATCAGAAACGTAATAGGGACATTAATAATTTCTCTGAACCTAATTTTGTCTAATGTCTCTAGCAACAATAACCAGATATTTTTAAGTCAGTAAGTGTAGGGGAAAAAGCATGTTCAATAAATATCTTAGGACCATTACCTTTTTTCCAAATTGAAAAATAAAAATTGTATATATTTAAGGTATACAATGTAATGTTTTGCATTGTGAAATGATTAGCATCATCAAGCTAATTAACATATCCATTACCTCATAGTTACCGTTTTTCATCTGTGAGAACAATAAAGTTTTATGCTCAGCAAAATTCAAACTTATAGTATTATTAATCTATAGTCACTGTGCTGTACATTAGAGCTCCAGAATTTAATCATCTTATGACTGAAACTTTCTGCTTTTCGATGAATCCCTCCCCATTTCCTCAACTCCTTAGTTCCTGGCAATCACCATTCTATTCTTGCTTTTATGAGTTCGACTTATTCTAGAGATTGATTCATGTTGTCACAAATGGCAGGATTTTAAAAAGCAACAAAAAAAACAAATGGCAGGATTTTCTTGCTTCTTCTGAATAATATATATCATATATATACACATACATATGATACATATATACATATATACACATATATACATATATGATATATAATCATAAATATCATATATATCACAATCAAGATTTCAAATACTGGAGCTAGCAGACATGGATTATAAAACAATTTTTATTACTATGTCCAATTATTACAAGAAAAACAATTCAAGAAAATTAAAATGTAAAAAGTGTGAAATGGAAATTTCAGAACTAAAAACACAAACTTAATAGATGGTTTTAACAACAGATCAGAAACAGAAGAAAAGGAAATTAATAAGCTGGAGGAAAATATCCAGACAGAAGCATGCAGACACTTCATTAAAGAGAATTAATGTATGGCAAATAAACAGATAAAAAAGATGTTCAACATCATTAGCCATGAGGAAAACGCAAACTGAGACTACACTGAGATATGACTATGCATTATTAGAACAGCTAACTTAAACAATGATGAAGGGCACCTGGCTGGCTCATTCAGAAGAGCTTGTGACTCTTGATCTCAAGGTCATAAGTTTAAGCCCCACGTTGGGTGCAGAGATTACATAAAGATAAATAAATAAGTAAATGAATGAAACTTAAAAAAAAAAAACAGTGATGATATCAAATGCTGATGAGGATGCAGAGAACCTGAATCTCTCATATATTGCTAAAGTGGATGTAAAATGGTACAACTGCTCTGGAAATTAGTTTGGTAGATAATTTGGAAACTAAATATATACCTACCACATGACTCTTCAATTGTACTCCTCAGTGTTTATCCCAGAGTAATAAAAATTTGTCTGCAAAAGGGTGATACATGGATGTTCATAACAGCTGTATTTGTAATAATTAAAAGGTGGAAATGACACAGATGTCCATAGTGAGTGAATGGTTAAACAAACTGGTACATCCATACTATGGAGTGCTACTCAGCATTAAAAATGAATGAACTGGGTGCTTTGGTGGCTCAGTTGGTTAAGTGTCTGACTTAGGCTCAGGTCATGATCTCAGGGTCCTGGGATCAAGCCCCAGGTCAGGCTCCGCGCTCAGTGGGGAGTCCGCTTCTCACTCTCTCCTTCTGACCATCGTCCTATTTGTACTTGTTCTCTCTCTCTCTCTCTCTCTCTCTTGCTCTCTCACAAATAAATAAAATCATTTAAAAAATTTTAGGGGGGGTCCCTGGATGGCTCAGCAGTTTAGTGCCTGCCTTCAGCCCAGGGTGTGATCCTGGAATCCCGGGATTGGGTCCCATGTCGGGCTCCCTGCATGGGGCCTGCTTCTCCCTCTGCCTGTGTCTCTGTCTCTCTGTGTCTCTCATGAATAAATAAAATCTTAAAAAATTTTTTAATTGAACTACTGATACATGCATGTTTGATAGAGCTTAAGTTTATTACACAGTGAAAAAATAGAGCCTCAAAGACTATATATTTATGACACCATTTGTATAACATTATCTACATGAGAAAAGAGTTGAGATAGAAAACAGATTCCCAAGTTTGGGGGTTGGACTGAGTAAAAAGAGTGTGTCTATAAAGGGGTGTAGGATGGAGTTCCTTTGTGGAGAAGGAATGGTTATGTATCTTTTATTGTGGCAGTGAATAAACAAATCCATACATATGATACTACTTCATGGAACTTACAGAGAGAGAGAGAGAGAGAGAGAGAGAGGAGAGAGAGAGGCAGAGACACAGGCAGAGGGAGAAGCAGGCTCCATGCCGGGAGCCCGAAGTGGTACTCGATCCTGAGTCTCCAGGACCACGCTCTGGGCTGAAGGCGGCGCTAAACCGCCAAGCCACCGGGCCTATCCAAAAACAATTTTTATTTAGTTTTTACATCCTTGACTGGTAGAATGTTTCAAAACTTCATATAGATTATCTCATGGAACCTTTAAAAAATTTGTCATTGAAATTATTATTCATCTTTTTTTTTTTTAAGTGGGCTCTAAGCTGGACATGGAGCCCAATGTGAGGCTCTAACTCACAACCCTGAGATCAAGACCTGAGCAGGAATCAAGAGTCAGACTTAACTGACTGAGTCACTGAAGCATCCAGGCATTGAAATTATTGTTAATTCTACCCCACAAATGTGTTGTGAACATTGAATGAGATAATATGAGAAAGTATTTTTGTAAACTACCAAGCAATATTAAAATTGAAGCAATTATATTATTCCAACATTTGATTCCCTAACAAAAAAGTTTTCCTAATACAAATTTATTTTCTATTCAGAACTGAATTATCTACCTGGAGGATATATTTTGATAATTAATTTAAGTAATTCAATTAATTAGCTATCATTAAAACCCATCATTATATTATTATTTTAGTATAAATGACTGTGACTTGTTTTCAAGGTGATTTCCAGAGCAAACTTGGATGTGTTGGCTATCAAATCACTCCAAATGAAATAGAGGTTGATATCCAGTATCTAAAAAGCACACATCAGGAATGATGCAAACTGCTAAACTGGTGAATGTAATTGTATTAAAATGAGTGTCTCCATTTCTGAACAGACGGAACACCTCGGAAAAGGCAATAAATAAAAAATAGAGTCACAAAAATGCCAAAAATTCCTAGGATTAAACTTAGATATTGCTAAAATATTTAAGAGGAAGAGTATCTCGCTGAAGAGTAGAAAAGAAGTAAATTTCATAAAAATGTCCAATTGTACGTATCAAAAAAGGAGACAACTCTGTGTTGGAAAGATCTTGCATTTTCTTTAATTAATTCTTTAATTAAAAGAAGAGAAGTAGAAAAGAAGTAAATTTCATAAAAATGTCCAATTGTACATATCAAAAAAGGAGACAACTCTGTGTTGGAAAGATCTTGCATTTTCTTTAATTAATTCTTTAATTTCTTTAATTTAGTCATCTGAGAATAAAACACTGTTATGAATTTATCAACTTAACACTCGTAAAATGGAGCACATGGTGCCAGATCTCAAGAAAAACTGAAATAGAGAAGTTTATTATTCACAGGTCCTAGAGGAAGTACCCAGCACACGTCAAGGGACCACACAGGGAGGTCAAGGTAGAGTGTAGCCAGAGGGAGAGACAGGACTTAGGGCATATGTCTTTATTAGGGTCCATGGGCAGGATTTCTGTGCTAAGACTGGATTGGTCAATTCAAACTTAAAAAATGGAATTTTAATAATCCCATGGTTGTCTTATCTAAGGTGCACACAAGGGGAAAGCTCTAGGAGACAGGGGAGACTGTTGATCACAAGACTGTTAGGGAGTCACATTAGGAGCTGACATTTACTTATGACTCTGCCTCTGCTATGTAGGGCATGTGCGTCTGTGAGCGGCTAGCAAGTATGTGCTATTTATGTCTTAGACGTATGTTAGTTTAAGATCACTGCAAGCCACTTGGCCAAACAAAATGGACGCCAAGGCCATGATGCCAAGCTCAATTAAACAAAAACCAAAAGTGACAATTTCATAAGTATGGGAAGCAGATGTTTATGTTAACATCTAAAAGTAAATGAATAGAATATTTAATGAAATCCTTAAAGAAAGAGGGTATATAGGAGACATATCAAACACCAGATACTCAATGGTATTTATAATGCTATAGTAATGAAACCTTGGGGCACCTAGCTGGGTCTGTTGGTAGATCATGCGACTCTTGATCTTTGGGAATGTGAGTTCATTGCTCATGCTGGGTGTGGAGATTATTTAAAAAAATAAATAAGTAAAGTACAATGCTACAGTAATGAAACCTTGTGCTATTGGCCTAATTATTGAGAAAATTCAATAGACTGGAGAGTTCAATTGCTATCACATAAGGTAGGTAGTTAACAGAAATAAACATCCACAGATATATTGTCAATTTATAACATACTCAAACTCAGTCAGCCTATGTTAAAATTTGAATTAAAAAAAAAGACATCAATTACTCTCACTTAGATGGAGTTCATGGTGAGTTATTTAATGAAAAAGATGTATTATGTGAGATTAATTCCACTTAATAAAATGCTATTTTGTTCCAAAGTTTCCCATGAGTCACAGAATCAGGATGTAGACATAGTCAAACTCCATAAACTCCCTTGGAAAATCACTCCGAATTGATTACCTGAAAGCTCAGTGCTGAACAGCCCAGCTAAAGTACAAGTGTTGAAGGCAGTGAAGAAAACACACAGCAGAATGTATACAGTATGATCCCTTGTTTCCAGGAGCTGCCAAGGCCAAACTCCATGAATTGACTTTAAAGAGAAAGAGAAACATAAATGTCACCACCACAATATTCGATCCTATACAAAGACATGCCTAAATACATGCAATTTTGGAGTATTACATGTTGTTCTAACTGTAGCAAATTTTGAATAAAATGAATTAAACAATATTGATTAAAGAAGAAATATGAAATGAAGGGTAAATGGCAAAGGTATTACTTTTCTCTTTAGTATATCACGTTGCCTGGTGTCACTAGTAATGGTGTAAAAGAATTTACAATATTATTAAGAAAAGTATTATAGGGCAGCCCGGGTGGCTCAGCGGTTTAGCGCCGCCTTTGGCCCAGGGCATGATTCTGGAGACCCAGGATCGAGTCCCAGGTCAGGCTCCCTGCGTGGAGCCTGCTTCTCCCTCTGCCTCTCTCTCTCTCTCTCTCTCTCTCTCTGTCTCTCATGAATAAATAAATAAAATCTTTTTTAAAAAAGGAAAAGTATTATAGGAAATGACGAAAAAATTGGTACCACAGACCATTTACTTGATATAATATTACAAACATGGAAAAATAATGATGAAAATGATAATCACTTACACTGAATGCTTATGTATCTGGCAAAGAGCTTAGTGTTCTTATGTAGATTATCAGGCTTGATCCTCACAACAATCTTATGCTATAAAAATATGAATTGTATAACAATGAATTGTCAAGAAAATTCAATGACACGACGTATGTAAGCAGCCTTTTGGGAACTGAGAAGTAACAACAGAAACATAGATGGTTTTATCATCACAAAATTCAATTTCATAATAAATGCACATTTGGAGACACCTAGGATGGCTAATTCAGTTAAGCATCTGCCTTCGACTCAGGTCGTGGTCTTGGGGTCCTGGGATCGAGCCCGCATTTGGTTCCCTGCATAGCAGCAAGTCTGCTTCTCCCTCTCCCTCCGTGATCTCTCTCACTCTCAAATAAATAAATAAAAATCTTTAAAAAATACACATTTAATAATCATATTAGATTTCTTGTTTAGAATTCATTTTCCCACTTTCCTAGCTGGACGAAGTTGCCAGTTATTGTCCCTACAATAAAAGCACTGCTTAACTTGTTTATATGATTATTCATGAAATATTCTGATTATGATGATGTAACGTTTTTAAATATGTTTTAATGGTTTTAATATCCCAATGACCCCCAAAACATTATTATTAATCACTAAAAGTCCCAAGAACTTCTGCTGGAAAAAAGTCAGGAATATAATTTGTTAAGAGAAGTAGTATTTAAGGAAGTAAATACAATTAATGGCTTCCCTAAGTACTGGTAAAAACCTTTTGAAAACAATAATCCATAAAAGAAACTATCCACAACAGGACGAAAAAAGTGAAAAATGCCAATGAGTAAGTTTAAATGTACAGATGTCCTGATTATATACAAATACTATCCTCTTTGTGTGTGTTTACACATGCAATAGATTTGGGATGGAAAGAGAATAAACTGCAAAGTAGTTAATCAAATTATAATTTGAAAGTGATTTTGTTTTCTAGGGATAGGACATAATGTTGTTATAGTGCATATGCAAGAAAAAACAAGTGGAAATACATATAAGACATATAAGAAACCTAATAAAGAATGCCAATGGACAATATTTGATACATTAAACTATACTATAAAGTTATAATAATTAAAACAAACAATAAAGACAATCAATAGTTAAAGTGGATATAGGAAAATTAGGGGCGCCCGGCTGGCTCAGTCAGTGGAGCATGTGACTCTTGATCTGGGGGTTGTGAGTTCAAGCCCCACACTGGTATAGAGGTTACAAAATAAATAAATAAATAAATAAATAAATAAATAAATAAATAAATAAATAAGTAAATAAGTAAGTAAGTAAATAAATAAATAAATAAATAAAATGGATATGAGAAAATTCAACAATTGCAACTCACTTTTCACCATTAAATGGATGCATTATACACATTTTTGAAGGTTACATTTGAAAATATCCAAAACCTGAAAATCTACTAACCAACAAGTACATTCATAATAATTTTCTTCATTCAAGAAAACAAGGAGCAGATGAGTTTATAAAATATGACTCCCCTTTTGGGAAATAAGCAAAAAGTAAATGCAAAAGAGTGTCCCTATGTTTATGTATTATGGGTGAGTATATATAATTTTATGGGAGAAAAATTATGAGGAGAAATTCTTACATGCTGTCATGTAAGCTAGGCTTCCAATGAGTAAGTTTCATAATTAGGTGAAAATATCACTATATATTCACCAGTGCAACTCAACCCTTTCATCATGTGTCAGTTGTGTAATGTGAAAACAATAAATAATGTAATGACTTAGAGAAGTTAACTCCAACACTTTGGCTCTTTATTTTTAAAAATATACATTATTTCTAAATTCCAGAGTTATTTTTAAAAGTTATATGAAATGTCAATTACCTATGTCACATGTGATATTTAAAAAAATTTTCTATTAAAAAAATCTATTAGCAACCAAGTTAATTGTTAATTGGTTACTTGATCCACTAAGTGGGACATTGAAATAGAACAATTATGGATATTAAGATTTAAAAATGGTGGAAATGTGTAAGAGTAATCCTGTACATTTTTTAAAGACTTTATTTGAGAGAGAGAGAGAGAGCATGAGTGTGAGTAGGGACTGGGGGAAAGGGACAGGCAGACTCTCCACTGAGCACAGAACCTGATGTGGGGCTCGATTCCAGGACCCCAAGATCATGACCTGAGCCAAAGTCAGGTGCTTAACTGACTGAGTCACCCAGGTGCCTCAGTAATCCTGTACTTTTAACATCAAAACAGCAATAACATGACAGCAATACATTTGAACATTTGTTAATATATAGTTTTGTTGCTAAAATGCAGTTAAAATTGCAAAATGGATTTCTGGAAAGAGATTATTAATTAATTTTTTATTATATAAATTTGCCTGATTTCACTAATGAGAGTAAGAAAGCATCACTTTAGTTACTCAAAATAAATAGAGATAACACATTTAAAAAGAAGAATAAATGGGATGCCTGGGCAATTCAGTGGTTGAGGGTCTGCCTTTGGCTTAGGGCATGGTCCCAGAGTCCTGGGATCAAGACCCACATTGGGTTCCTCTCAAGGAGCTGGTTTATCCCTCTGCCTATGTTTCTGCCTCTCTCTGTCTCTCGTGAATAAATAAATAAAATCTTAAAAAAAAACTCCAAGAAGAATAAATTAGACTACCTAATCTCCAACAATCCCATGTCCTTCTAATGTTGAAAGAATATAATAACACCAATTCCTATCATTAATAACTACATATACATTTTTCATTAAATGTTACTTAGTGTTTACTTACCTGTTAGAGTTCCTGTTGCTTTCAAATAAATTATTTATTAACCTCTCACAATCAATCAGAGACATGGAATGAATTTTATGCTACAAGTTTGTCATGAGGATGAGTAAGGAAACATACAAAAATAGTTTTGTGAGCTTTAAAACAACACACATACGTAAGCAACTGTATTGTCTTATTCAATTCACTAACAAAGTACTTTTAAGAAATGCTGAGTTTATACCTAAAACTTACTAGCATGTACATAACTTGATTAAGTCTATTCGATAGCTAATATTAAGTTCCAATATTAAACTCATTTATTGCAATTGTTTGGCGTTCAGGTGACTGCCAGGCAACACTAGATGAGTTAGCATCAAAGTCATTACAAACATATTTTGTGAGAGCCTGGATGCCAAAATACAGAAGTGTATCAACAGTCTAAGAGGCACATTTCAAGCATAATCCCTAAATAAATACTACCTGAATTGGTTGAAAAACCAGAAGGCACATATTTTTTGTGATGATGTGTATGAAAGATTTTTTAAAATTGTAATCCATGAAAGGGAGCTATTATTATCACCTTGGGGAATCTAGCAATCCGTGCTGAAAGGATTGAGAACTTTGAATTTGTTCAGGAAGGAAACACGACGACAGAAATTATATAATAACCAATAGCTTTCCCAATTACCAAAATTCATATGTCAGAAATGAAAGTGTGAAAAAACCCACAAAAAACAAAATGAAGAGATAGAATCTAAAATTGTTGGAGTTGAATTTATCACGTATTTTCAAGGGCATTTATGGTGAAACAAAAAAAAAAAGAAATCTGGGAAACAGTAATTTTAAACACATACGGAGAGAAAAGGCTTACTATTGTAAAGTTGTTAATATTTCATTAATTAACTTATAGTCATTTTAGAGTTAAAAGTTCTAATATAAGCTAATGTAATTTTGGTGAGTTTGATAAAATGAGATAATGGTAATGTCGCAAAATAAATTGGTGACATATGACATAAAAACAATGGAAAAGTAGAATAGGAAAAGCAATTGAATAGCAGGATCCTTATTACTATAATGCTGTAATAATTTAGACAAACTGCTGCTGGCTCAATCATTGGTAAATGCAACTTATTTGAGAAGTAGCCGTAGCACAAAGTTGATATTTGGGAGAAAACACACATAAATTCTCAATTTAAAGCATATACCTCAATTCAGCCCACATGAGTTAAAACTAATATTTAAACATTTCAAACATTAATCCATAAAGCAATTTGACTTAGGCGCGTGTGATGTACTTCATTTTTGTAGTGTGATGAAAAATGAAAAAAAAAACATTTATACAATAATCCCCATTACAAAAAAAAAAGGACTGGAGAAATATATAGGACTGATGGGAGATCATCAGCAACTCATTTGTGTCTTTATACTGTTGACTAAAATTAGCAAACATTCCTCTTTCAATAAGACACAATTTAAAAAGAAAATACATGCTGTTAAAAATGAGAGGAAACTTTGCTTAATTGTTCCGTAACTAACAAGCAATATACTTAGGGTTTTTATGTGGATTACCTTGTTTAATCTTCCCACACAAAAAACATAGTGTAGTTGTTAAGTATACATCACAGATTTGCCAGGGTGACTTAAAGAAATTAATATATGAGAAAATTATGACTGAAAGGGTTTATAATGCTCAGGTCCATCCTTAAAAATAAAATGACTATCAAATAAAAATAAAAACATTTTACATGGGGCACCCAGGTGGCACAGTCCAACTCTTGGTTTCAGCTCAGGCATGGTCTCAGGGCCGTGAGATTGAGCCCCACATTGAGTTCCCCACTGGACACAGAGTCTACTTGAGAGTCCTCTTCTCCCTCTGTCCCCTCCCCCTCAGAATAAATAAATAAATATTTTAAAAAAAACATTTTTGGGATGCCTTGATGGCTCAGTGGTTGAGCACCTGCCTTCTGCTCAGGGTGTGATCCTGGGGTCCTGGGATCGAGTCCCATGTCGGACTCCCTGCATGGAGCCTGCTTCTCCCTCTGCCTATGTCTCTGCCTCTCTTTCTCTGTGTCTCTCATGAATAAATAAATAAAATCTTTAAAAAAACCATTTTCACTGCTGGCTTTTGATTTATGAATTGTTTCTATGAATCACATTATGAACCTCCAAATTTGCAAAGTCATGTATATACTATCATCCTCAGTTTACAAAAAAAGACAATAAAAATCTATCACAATTGTCAATATTTCTTATTTAAAAATGTGTGGAAAAAAAAAGGTGTGAGATACCAAAGGTTGGTGTAGGTAAGAGGGCAATTACTAGTTTTTAATTACATATCCTTAGCTAGTTCCATTCGAGATGGTGAAAAGGGGCTATTTTGTTACTTAAAATAATCAATAGAGATATAAAGAGATAAAAAGGGGGCATCTGTCTGGCTCAATTGGGGGAGCATGCTACTCTTGATATTGGGGTTGTGGGTTGAGCCCCACATTGTGTGTAGAGATTACTTAAAAACAAAATCTTTAAAAAATTTAAAGAGATAAAAAGGAAAGAATCTATAGGCAAACCCTTTAATGTAGAAATTTTAAGTCATTTCACTTCTAGAAACCATAATTTTCCTATAAACCAAAGATATTAACTATACTTAATATTAAAATTGGACAAAAGTAACAGCAGTAGTTACAATGATTAAGATTGAAAGACTACTTACATGGTAGGCTGACTGGTATTTGTGGATAATCTCGCTTGAACCTTATAAAAGTTATATAATACAGATGGTATTAATTCTGAGGATTAATTTTAATTAATGAGGTACCTAAGTGGCTCGATTGGTTAAGACTCCCACTCTTGATTTCTGTCATCATTCTGTCATTCTGCTCAAGTCATCATTTCATTAGGCTCTGTGCTGGGCTTCGAGCCTGCTTAAAATTCTCTCTGTTCCCTCCCCACTCCACCCCCCACCCCGTTCTCTCTCTAAAATTAAAAAAAAGAAAAGAAAAGAAAATTTTAATTAAGTACTTCTATGTACCAGGCACTATTTTGGTTGCTTGGATGACAGACCAAATTCCTGTCCTTATAGAGTCTACACTGTAGAGAAACACACTAGAAAATTAATGATTAAAGAAGTAAGTACACCACATGTATTTTAGGTGGTGATACATGCTATGGCGAAAAATACAACAGGTAAGAAGAGGGTGTGCAAGAAGAATTGTGTTAGTGTAGTTTTATAATGGAACTAGGAATATGTGGAGAGTCTGTAAACAGTTAAAACAAAGATTGGAATTGGGTCTCACAGTTGGTAGTCTTAAAGGAATGGATTTATAACGGGGGTTATAAAGCATGAGAAAGAATGGTCTGGAAGTGGCAATGAGGAGTGAGATCCAGGAGTGAGGAAGAGCGAACAGTCACCCCTTGAGAAGGATTCGAAAGAAACCGTATCCTCAGAGGAGAGTCAGGTTTTAATTAGAGCAAGAAGATAAACCCCAGGGAATAACATAAGGATGTTCACTGTGATTGTTCTGGGACATCTTATTATTTTAAAATGCAGTGATTTTCATAGGTTTGTTGAATTTCTAAAGTTTGGTTATGTTTTTAAAATCAGTTATCCTAAAAAAATAAAAAAATAAAAAATAAAATCAGTTATCCTCAGTCGATGTAGAGAAATGGGTCATATGAGCTTTTGAGTTTCCTTTTGTCGCATTGTGTGTAGATGGCAAATACCGTTGTGCACATTCGAAACTATTAAAATTTGAAATAAGGAGAAATTAGTGGGCAGAAATCCTTTCATCATCATGATAGAAATATAATTATATGTGAATTAAGCAGTAGCCAATATGTGCTTTTAATATAATAATAATAATAATAATTATGACCATAGAATATAATAGGAAAACCTGACCCTGTGGTATACATTTTTAGTTTTGATAGAAATCATAGATAGATATTTTCTATCATCCATTTATATATGGAACAAAGCAGAATTTTTAACTTTGGCCTTTTCGTTTTGCTTTTGCTAACGAGCTTTTAAAGATATTCACAGAATTTGGGAAGCATAATGGATATACAAGAAACTGCACATATTAAAAGCGCACTATGATAATTTCTGACATATATACACACATGAAACGTGTCCATCATCCCCAAAAGTTTCTTGAAGCAGTTTTGTAACATCTCTCTCCTGTTAATTCCTGCTGCCTTTCTCCAACCTCAAACCAAGACAAATACTGATATGCTTTCTGTGACAATAGGTCAGTTTGAATTTTCTGCAAATTTACATAGATGGAATCATAGAATATGCACTCTTTATTGTGTTCTTTCACTCAACATAATTATTTCGCAATTAATTAATCCATGTTGCTGCAGGTATCCAAGGTTTATTAATCTCTATGGCCGAATAGTATTCCATTATATGAACATACCAAAATTTGCTATCCATACACTTGCTGGTATACACTCGGGTTGTTTATACTTACTTTGCCATTATGAGCATTTGTATGTAATTATTTGCATCACATGTTTTCATATTTCTTGAATAAATACCTAGGATTGGAATGGATAGATCATATGGTAGGTACATGTTTAACTTTTTATGAATCTGCCAGAAATTATCAAAGTGATTGTGTCATTTACATTCCGACCATCAGTATAGTAGACTTGCAGTGCCCACAGCCTCACAAACACTTGGAGTCATCACTATTTTCAATTTTAGAGTACCTTCTAATAGGTACACAGTAGGATCTTATTGTGATATTGCATTTCCCTAATGACTAATGAATAACCATCTTTCATGTGCTTATTTTCCATTCCTTTATCTTCTTTAATAAAGTGTCTATTCAAATCTTTTGTCCGTGTTTATTGGGCTGTTTAATTCCTTATTATTGAGTTTTGAGGATTCTCTGTGTATTCTCTATGGAAATTCTTTCTCACATATGTGGTTAGCAAACATTTTCTCACAATCTGAGGTTTTCATTCTCTTTATGGTGTCTTTCAATGATCAGAATTTGCATGAGGTCAAATTTGTCTTTTCTTTTTCATCAACAGGTTGGTGGGGGTGGTTTGAATCTTAGAAATGGTTTCGAAGTAGCAAATATTTCGCCTTATGTTTTCTTATCAAAGCATTATTGTTTTAGGTTTTTAATTTAGGTCTATAATCCATTTCCAGTTAGTTTTTATACAGTGAGATGTGTAGATCAAATTATTTTTTTGCATGTGAATATGCAATTGCTGCATACGCAAATTTTGAAAAGACTATCCGTTCTCAGAAATCTCACAGAGGAAGACATAGACATGGCCAACAAGCACAGGAGAAAATGCTCCGCATCACTGGCCATCAGGGAAATACAAATCAAAACCACAATGAGATACCACCTCACACCAGTGAGAATGGGGAAAATTAACAATGCAGGAAACCACAAATGTTGGAGAGGATGCGGAGAAAGGGAAACCCTCTTACAGTGGGAATGTGAACTGGTGCAGCCACTCTGGAAAACTGTGTGCAGGTTCCTCAAAGAGTTAAAAATAGACCTGCCCTACGACCCAGTAACTGCACTGCTGGGGATTTACCCCAAAGATACAGATGCAGTGAAACGCCGGGACACCTGCACCCCGATGTTTATGGCAGCAATGTCCACAATAGGCGAACTGTGGAAGGAGCCTCAGTGTCCATCGAAAGATGATGGATAAAGAAGCTGTGGTCTCTGTATACAATGGAATATTCCTCAGCTGTTAGAAACGACAAATACCCACCATTTGCTTTGACGTGGATGGAACTGGAGGGTATTATGCTGAGTGAAATAAGTCAATCGGAGAAGGACAAACATTATATGATCTCATTCATTTGGGGAATATAAAAAATAGTGAAAGGGAATAAAGGGGAAAGGAGAAAAAATGAGTGGGAAATATCAGAAAGGGAGACAGAACATGAGAGACTCCTAACTCTGGGAAATGAACAAGGGGTGGTAGAAAGGGAGGTGGGCGGGGGTGGGGGTGACTGGGTGACGGGCACTGAGGGGGGCACTTGATGGGATGAGCACTGGGTGTTATTCTATATGTTGGCAAATTGAACACCAATAAAAAATAAATTAAAAAAAGTAAATAAACATAACTAAAGCAATGTGAAAAAAGACTATCCGTTCTCTTCTAATTGTCCTTTGAATCTTTGTTGATGATCAATTTTCTATATATGCATATATGTGTGGTTCCATTTCTGGACTTTCTGTCACATTTCATTTATATATTTCTATCATTATAACATTACCACACTCTCTTGGTCATTGTTATTTTGTAAAACTTATTGAAATCAAGTAGTATGACCCCTCCAACTTTGTTGTTTTTAAAAGTTCTTTTGCTATTCCAGGTCCTTTGCATTTCCATATAAATATTAGAGTCAGTCATAAATTTGTATTAAAACAAACCTTTGGGTTTCAAAATGATCACCACAAGAAGTCTAGTTAACATCCATTACCATATAGTTACAAATTTTTTTAATGAATTAATTTTTTATTGGTGTTCAATTTACCAACATACAGAATAACACCCAGTGCTCATCCCGTCAAGTGCCCCCCTCAGTGCCCGTCACACATTCACCCCCACCCCCCGCCCTCCTCCCCTTCCACCACCCCTAGTTCGTTTCCCTGAGTTAGGAGTCTTTTTCTTCTCCCTTCCCTTATATTCCCTTTCACTGTTATTTATATTCCCCAAATGAATGAGAACATACACTGTTTGTCCTTCTCCGATTGACTTATTTTACTCAGCATAATACCCTCCAGTTCCATCCACATTAAAGCAAATGGTGGGTATTTGTCGTTTCTAATGGCTGAGGAATATTCCATTGTATACATAGACCACAGCTTCTTTATCCATTCATCTTTCGATGGACACCGAGGCTCCTTCCACAGTTTGGCTATTGTGGACATTGTGCTAGAAACATCGGGGTGCAGGTGTCCCGGGGTTTCATTGCATCTGAATCTTTGGGGTAAATCCCCAACAGTGCAATTGCTGGGTCGTAGGGCAGGTCTATTAATATTCGATAAAGGAGGAAAGACTATCCATTGGAAGAAAGACAGTCTCTTCAATAAATGGTGCTGGGAAAATTGGACATCCACGTGCAGAAGAATGAAACTAGACCACTCTCTTTCACCATACACAAAGATAAACTCAAAATGGATGAAAGATCTAAATGTGAGACAAGATTCCCTCAAAATCCTAGAGGAGAACACAGGCAACACCCTTTTTGAACTCGGCCACAGTAACTTCTTGCAAGATACATCCACGAAGGCAAAAGAAACAAAAGCAAAAATGAATTATTGGGACTTCATCAAGATAAGAAGCTTTTGCACAGCAAAGGATACAGTCAACAAAACTAAAAGACAACGTACAGAATGGGAGAAGATATTTGCAAATGACATATCAGACAAAGGGCTAGTTTCCAAGATCTATAAAGAACTTATTAAACTCAACACCAAAGAAACAATCCAATCATGAAGTGGGAAAAGACATGAAGAGAAATCTCACAGAGGAAGACATAGACATGGCCAACATGCATATGAGAAAATGCTCCGCATCACTTACCATCAGGGAAATACAAATCAAAACCACAAGGAGATACCACCTCACACCAGTGAGAATGGGGCAAATTAACAAGGCAGGAAACCACAAATGTTGGAGAGGATGCGGAGAAAAGGGAACCCTCTTACACTGTTGGTGTGAGTGTGAACTGGTGCAGCCACTCTGGAAAACTGTGTGGAGGTTCCTCAAAGAGTTAAAACAAATTTTTTTTCTTGTGATGAGGACTTTTAAGATTTATTCTCTTGCAGATCTTAAAAGCCCTCATCAGTGATGATTAGTGATGTTGATCATCTTTTCATGTGTCTGTTGGCTTCCCAAAATGAAAAAATTAATTCAAAAAGATAGATGCACCCAATGTTTACTGCAGCATTATTTACATTAGCCAAGAAATGGAAGCAGCCCAAGTGTCTATCCATAGATGAGTGGATAAAGAAGATATAATATATATATATGTTATGTATCATATTTATGCATATGTATACACTATAGAATATTACTCAGCCATTAAAAAGAATGAAATTCTGCCATTTTCAGTAACATGAAGCATAAAGTATAATGCTATGTGAAATAAGTCAGAGAAAGACAAATAACATGAGTTCACTTATATGTAGAATTTAAGAAACCAAACAAAAGAAAAAGAGACAAACCCAAAAATATTATTTTTTTCTAAACAGATCATTAAATACAGAAAACAAATTGGTAGTTCCCAGAGGGGAGGTGGGTAGAGGAATGGGTGAAATAGGTGAAGGGGATTAAGAGTACTCTTACTGTGATGAGCACTGAGTAATGTATAGAATTGTTTAATCCGGGGTGCCTGGGTGGTTCATGCAGTTGAGCAACTGACTCTTGATTTTGGCTCAGGTCATGATCTCAGGGTCCTGGGATTGGGCAGGTGTAGGCTCCACACTCAGCAGGGAGTTTGCTTTGGGAGTCTCCCTCTCCCTCTGCCCCTCCCCTTGCATGCTCACTCTCTCTCTCTCTAACAAATAAATTAATCTTAAAAAAATAATTGCTGAATCATTATATTGTACACTTGAAATTAATATAACACTTTATATTAATTATACTTAATTAAAAGAAAAGTTCTTGGGGCTTCTGGGTGGCTCAGTGGGCTAAGCGTCTGAATCTTGACCTCCACTCAGGTCTTGATCTCAGGATTGTGAATTCAAGTCCCAAGTTGGGCCGTGGAGCCTGCTTTAAAAAAACAAACAAACAGGGACGCCTGGGTGGCTCAGCGGTTGAGCAGCTGTCCTCGGCGTAGAGCATGATCTCGGGATCCGGGATCGAGTCCCACATCGGGCTCCCTGCAAGGAGCCTGGTTCTCCTTCTGCCTATATCTCTGCCTCTCTCTCTCTCTCTCTCTCTGTGTGTGTCTCTCATGAATAAATAGATATATCTTTAAAAAATAAAAAAAAATATAAAACAATTTCTGTAACTATGTATGGTGACATGTGAAGTAGACTTATTGTGGTGATTAGTTTGCTATGTATAGAAATATCAAACTATGTTGTATACTTGAAGGTAAAATAATGCTATGTGTCAATTATATCAATTTAAAAATTATTAATTTAGAAAGATTTACTCTCTAAGCAACTTTCAAATATACAATGCAGTATTATTAACTAGATTCACCATGCTGTACGTTTACATCCTTATGACTTACTTATTTTATAACTGGAAGTTTGTATCTTTTGACCACCTTTACTTACTTGCCTATCCCTCGGCCCCTGTCTCTGGCAACCATCAATCTGTTTTTAGTATCCATCAGCTTTTATTTTTAGATTCTATATGTAAGTGAGATCTTACAATATTTGTTTTTCTCTGCTTGACTTATTTCACTTCCCATAATGCCCTCAGGGTCCATCCAAGTTGTTGCAAATGGCAAGATTGTATTCTTTTTTTATGGCTTAAAATTCCATTGTAGGGATCCCTGGGTGGCGCAGCGGTTTGGCGCCTGCCTTTGACCCAGGGCGTGATCCTAGAGACCCGGAATCGAATCCCACGTCGGGCTCCCGGTGCATGGAGCCTGCTTCTCCCTCTGCCTATGCCTCTGCCTCTCTCTCTCTCTCTCTTTGTGACTATCATAAAAAAAATCCATTGTATATTTACCACTTTTTCTTTATCCATTCATTGATGGACACAAGGTTGATTTCATATGTTGGCTATTGTAAATTATGCTACAATAAACACGGAGGTGCATATATCTTTTTTAATTAGTGTTTTTTGTTTTCTTCAGATAAATACCCAGAAGTAGAATCTTTAAATCATATGGTAGTTCTATTTTTAACAATAAATGTACCGTTATATCAACATAATTAGGATGCCTGGACAAATATATGGAAATGTTATTTGTTCTAAACCAATTTATCAATCACTTTAACTTTCTGGTTCCTTGCAGTAAAAAAAAAATAATGGACAAATTTCTATCATGACTAGTACAAGAAGTTCAATAATTTTGAACTTAATATATAAGTTTTTTCCTAACAGTCTTTTAACTTTTTATTTGAAGCAATTATGGATTCACAGGAAGTAGAAAATATAGTACAGAAAGGTGTCATGTACTCATCTCCCAATTTCCCTCAGTGGCTACATCTTACATAGTTATAGGACAATATAAAAATTAAGAATTCAACATTGGCCACTTTTTCCTCCCTTCCTTCCCCAGGGGGAAGAAAAGGATCCAACATTGGCATAATGTTTGTATATTGTGTTATGGCATTTTATCATGTGTTAATTTGCATACCTACTATCACAATCAATACAAGAACAGTTTCATAACCCAAAAAATCTCCCTCAGATTATTGCTTTATAGTTATAACTATCTCATATTCCCCATCATACTTAACCCATAGAAATCACTAATATGTTTCCAATCCCTATAGTTTTATCTTTTCAGGAATGGTATATGATAATGTGCAGCATAGGGAGTATAACAAATAATATTATAATAACTTTGTATGTTGACAGGTGGTAAGTTGACTTATTGTGGGGATCATTTTGTAATATATAAAAATATTGAAGGGCTCCTGGGTGGCTCAGTGGGTTGAGCAGCCAACTCTTGATTTCGGCTCAGGTCATGGTCTCAGGGTCCTGGGATCCAGCCCCAAGCTCAGGGAGGAATCTGCTTAAGGATTCCTTAAGGATTAAGAGAGAGATCTCCTTCTCTCTCTGCCTCTTTTCCTACACTCACTCTCTCTCTCTCACTTTCTCTCTCCCAAATAAATAAATAAATCTTAAAAAAATATTGAATCACTGTGATGTATACCTGAAACAGATAGGATATTGTACATCAATTATACTTAAATTTTTAAAAATGGCATACAAATGGAATTACGCAATATTACCTTTTGAGATTGACTTTGTTTCACTCCCCGTAGTGTTCCTGAGAGCCAACCAAGTTGGTGTGCAATTGCTGAGTATAATTCACAGCTTATTTAGCTTTTTACCTATTGAAGGATGTATTGCTTGTTTCCCAGTTTGGGCTATTACAATTAGAACTGCTATAGGAAATCATGTACAGAATTTTGTGTAAGCATGTTTTCATCTCTCTGGGATAAGTACCCAGGAGTGCAAGTACAAAGTGAAGTATGTTTAATTTTTAAGAAATCACCAAACTTGTCCAGAGCAGCTGCACCATTTTATGCTTCCATCAGCAATGTATAAAAGATGATTTCTCTCCATCCTTGTCAGCATTTGATGTTGTCACTATTTTAGATTTTATTTTTTAAAGATTTTGTTTGTTTAATCATGAGTCACAGAGAAAATAAGAAAAGACATGAGACATGTCACTGAAGAGGAGATACAGGCAGCAAAGAAGAGAACAATACTCCAACCAGAGAGAGAGGCAGAGACATAGGCAGAGGGAGAAGCAGGCTCCCTGCGGGGAGCCCAGTGAAGGACTCAATCCCAGGATCCCAGGATCATGACCTGAGTCAAAGGCAGACGCTCAACCACTGAGCCACTCAGGTGCCCCACTATTTTATATTTTAGCTTTTCTAATAGGTATATGGTAATATCTAATTGTGGCCTTAATTTATATTTCCCTAATGTCTATCCATGTTGGCTGTATTTTCATGAGCTTCTTTGCTGCCTGTATCTCCTCTTCAGTGACATGTCTCATGTCTTTTCTTATTTTCTCAATGGATTTTCTTTTTACTGTTGAGTTTTGAGAATTCTTTATATATTCTAGAGATGAATCCTATTTCACATACATGGTTTTCAAATCTCTAAGTCTGTAGGCTGTTATTTTATCCTCTTAAAAAAGTCGTACAACAAAAGTTTGTAATTTAGACAAAGTCTAATTTGTCTTTTTTTTTCTTTTATGGATTGTACTTTTGGTGTCATGTTTAAGAATTCTTCATCAAGCCCTAGGTCCTGAAGTTTTTCTCCTATGTTATTTTTTAAAGTAGTCTCTACACCCAATGTGTGGCTTGACTCATGACCCTGAGCTCAAAAGATGCAAACTCTACTGACTGAGCCAACCAGGCACCCCTGCCTATGTTATTTATTTTTTTTTGTATTACACCTTTAGAAACAAAAGGATCTATTTTGAATATATTTTGTGTTTTTTAACACAGTTTTTATTTGGGAATGATTTTAGATTTACAGAAAAGTTTCAAATGTGGTACATTTTCACCTAGTTTCTACTACCGTGAACATCTTACATCACCATAGTACATATTTCCAAACTAAGAAATTAACATTAGTGCATTACTATTAATAAAGCTCCAGTTTTATTTGGATTTCAACATTTATTCCACTAGTCTTTTTTTTATTTTCCAAGATTCAATCTATCCTTGTCATCTTTTTTAATTAACTATTTTATGTCTTGTTTACATAGCTATATAAGCTTTCTTTTGGCTGACTTTTGCCTAATATGTCTTTTTCCATGCTTTTACTTTCAACTATTATGTGTTCTTGTGTTTAAGATCTGTTTCTTGTAAACTGCATATATCTCAATTCTAGGATATACAGGTATTTCAACCTGTTGCACTATCATATCATTCATATTCCCCTCTTTTCCCCATTCCATCATATTGATGTTTCATACTCTTTTATTTTAGTGTAATTGTGATTATTTTTACTCTCTCTCTCATTCTCTCCCCTGCTCTGTCTCATCTATTTTACCACAACAAACTTTACCCTGAGAATGTATCATCTTTCCTTATGCAGTTGCTGGAGTATTGTTTTATTTAGAGAGAGAGAACACGCACAGGGGAGCATCAGAGAGCGAGGGAGAGAGAATCTTAAGCAGATTCCATGACCAGCGCAGACCCGACATGGCTCAATCTCAGGAACCTGAGATCATGACCTGAGCCAAAATCAAGAGTTGGAGCTTAACCAACTGAGATGCCCAGGTGCTTGTGGGAAGTTTTCTTCTCTTATTTAAGTGTTCATCTATTAACTTTTTTGGCTATAAATATCTTGTAACAAAACTTTTAGGGCTTGCCTGAGAATAATTTCATTTTGTACTTGTATTTCAATGACAGTTTGGATAAATGTATGCTTAATTTTATATTTTTTTTCTTCAACTTCTTGCCTCATGTGCTGCTATTCAAAGATACGATATTAGGATGACTTGGTTTTGCTTTATGCCTCTCTGTAACTTTCTAGAATTTCCTCCTTTTCTTGGACATTTAAAAAAATATAGCCCAATGTGTGTGTGGGGGGGTGTTAATTTATTTCTCCTTTTTAAATATACTTTGAATCTCTTATATTTTCTTTACAGTTATTTTTCATTAATTTGAGAAATTTACCTTCATTGGCTTTTTTAAAAAAGATTTTATTTATTTATTCATGAGAGACACAGAGATAAAGGCAGAGACATAGACAGAGGAAGAAGCAGGCCTCCCATAAGGAGCCTAAAGCAGGACTCAATCCCACGACCCCAGGATCACATCCTGAGCCAAAGGCAGACACTCAAACACTGAGCCACCCAGGCATCCCTCTATTGGCTTTACAAATACTACCTTCTCTGTGTTGTCATGTCTCTATCTTCCTGGGGCTCTTCTTGTCCAGAGTAACATATCAATGCATATATCTTTGCTTCTGCTTTCTTCTTCCATTTCTTCTTTCTCTTTCTAAAAGATTTTCCTCCAGCCATAATTTCTTAGCCATGTGATTGCTTTATGGTTCTCAGAACAAAACCACATCTCCAGTATTTGCATACAATTCCCATTATTGCACATAGGGATTTACTCGTTTCAATTCAGGCTCCTGTCTTTAAATTCAAGAATTGTTCATTGTCAATTACCTCTGGGATCTGTTTTTGCAGTGTATTCTCTATTTACTACAGGTCATACTAGTGTCCTATCTGCACTGCATTTGGCAGCCCTAACATCTTCTCATTATTTGGGGTTTTGGCTGCTCCTGGCTTCATATGAGGTATGCATTTCCATTGCTTTATTCTTCTTGTGAATTCCAAGAGAAGAAGGAAGATAAGTGACTTTAAACTAATGTGCTCATACTCGAAATCCTCTATTACAGAATTTCATTTCAAGTCCCAAAATGATGAAAGCAAATTTATAATCCTCTTAACTCTGAGCAAGACACAAGGGGAAAGTACGGATTGCCTACTTCTTCTCTAATTCCCTAAGACAAATTGTTTTTCTGCATATAAGTCCCTATGAGAAATGACTCTTTCTATTTGCACTAGTTATGGTCTTTTATTTGTTCTCTTATCTCAGTGTAGTTCTTGAGACATTTGACTAATTTAAAAATATTTCCTGAGGAATCAAACTATATTTTTTCTGCTTCATACAATGCCCCCAAAACTTGTGCTGGTCTACATTCTACCTAAGTTGACTAGATATTTATGTTATTTCTATTTTTTCCATTCTAAATACCTAGTAGTTAATAGCTCTAAATGTTAACTAGTATGTTCTGAGCAAAGAGACACAAGTAGGAAACAGTTTCTCCCATCTAACTGCAAGGGAGATTTGGGAATATCAGGTTCATTGTAATATTTGTGTAGCTGACATTTCACAATAAATGTATGTTTTCCTAAATCTGTATTATTCCATGGTAGTTTTGCCATAGACAGCAAAAAATAATAACAGATACCCAGTTACATTTGAAATTTTGATAAACAACAGAAACTATTTTGGCATAACTATCCTATGAAATATGTGACTGTGCTATTCAATGGTAATTTTTCTTGCCATTTCCACATATATTTTTTTCAAAAGTAAGCATGCTTTGCTTAACTAAATAGATGCAATGTCTTTACTAATTCAGTGCAGGCTTTTAATATATATGAAAACATTGGGAATATGGAACTTAATTACAACTTTACTAATCCAGTTGAAACCTTGTTTGCAGTCTTAAAATGACCTCAAGTTAAGCAAATAAACATATTTATAGGCATATATAATTTTAAACACCAATATCTGCCTTAAACAACTTACCTAAATTTTTCATATATAGTGGCACACTTAACTTTTCTTCTAATTTTATACCAGTGAAATCAGATGCTGAAAGAATTCAAGAGGACTGAGTATTGTCCAGTGTTATATGAGTATGTTCACATGGAGATATTTCCTAATAATCCCATTAATAGATATAATATATTCTTTTGGTAATATGAGGAAGATCTCTAAGAACATTAGAAAAAACCTGTTAACATTAGTATTCTATTTACTACTGTTACGTCAATGAATCTGTAAACTCAAAAACATTTGAGACTATTAGTTCCTATGAAATCCTCTATAAATATATAAATTTTCTTGGAGAACACTATTGATAATTTCCATTTTCTAAATGAAACTGAATCTAGTAATTCTGAGTTCATATTTTTCCTTAAACTCATTATTCTCATAAATTACTTCATATTATTGTGACTATAATTCTAACTGAAACTCCTAAAAATTCTTATTTCTTCCTCAATAGATTGATTTAAAAAAATCTTATCTTTTGTATTTATTTTGCACAACTTAATCACCACAAACAAGTAAGCTAGTTAAAGCCAATGGGAGTTATGAATTATATTATTTTAGTTGAAATGAGTTAATTTTTATATAAATTTGGGCTCAGGTCTTTTTTTCCTGCCTATGGATATCCAATTTGTCTAGCATGATTCACTGAAAGACTATGCTTTTTCCACTGAATTGACTTTTTGCCTATGTCAAAAATCAGTTGTCCATACTTGTGTGGGGGTCCTTCTAGGTTTTCTATTTTGTTCTATTTATTGTTGTGTCTGTCCCTCCACCAATACCACATTCTCTTGATTAATATGACTATACAATATGCCTTGAAATTAGATAGAGTGTTTCCTCCCATTTTTTTCATTTCCAGAATTTTTTTTTAGCTATCCTAGTTCCTTTGTCTTTTCATGCATATTTTAGAATAATCCTCTCTGTATCTACAAAATATCTTGCTGGTATTTTAATAAGAATTACCTAAAACAGGCAGGCTCAGTCAGTTAAGTGCCTGACTCTTGATCTGGGTGCTCAGGTCTTGATTTCAAGGTTGTAAGTTCAAGCCCCACTTTGGATTCCATGCTGAGTGTGGAGCCTACTCAAAAAAAAAAAAAAAAAAAAAAAAAAAAAAGGAATTACCTAACACTCGTATAGCAAGCTGGGAGGAATTAGCACTTTTATCATGGTGACTTCCAATTCAAGGATATAAAATGTCTCTCCATTTATTCAGATCCTCTTTGAGTTTTTTTAATCAGCATTTTGTAGTTTTCTGCATACAAGTCCCTTACATGTTTTGTTAGATTTTTACCTAAGTATTTAATATTAAGTGATTATGATGGTATTGTATTTCAAATGCTAATTTCTACATGTTCACTGCTAGAATATCAAAATACAATAGATTATTGTATGTTGATCTTGTATCCTGTGACCTAATTAAATTCTTTTATTACTTTCAGAAGATTATTTTGGGATATTCTCTTTGGATAATCTATGTAGAAAACCATACTTTCTGCAAATAAAGGCAATTATATTGCTTCCTTTCTGATTTGTATGATATTTGTTTTTTTCTTATTTTATTGTGCTGGATAGAATTTCCAGTACTATGTTGATAAGCAGGTGAGAAATATTCAGCTAGATCTGTTTAGCAAGTCTTTAAATTAAATGCAAAGAATGAGTGTAGACTACTTGAGAGTATAGAAACCCTAGGATACAGCTCTTGAACATGTACAACGTGATCTCCACAAAAGGCATGAAAAAGACTGAGGTAAGGGCTGGAGGAGGTGAGCAGCCTTGGCTGCAGAAAGTCATGAAGCTTTGCCCCAAATCTTCTCCACTATGGAACAAATGTCTTAAGCTTCTGGAGGAAGTGCAGGAAATCTTCTTGTACCTAGGACACAGAATAAGACTCATTAAAGCTGAGGGAAAGAAAAAGTAAAATCTTCTCTACTTCTGGGTGACAGAACAATGATCTGGGCTCAGATCATTAGGAGTTTCCTATGGATGGGGGAAAGGCAACATTGTTGAGAAAGTCTCACCCATTAGAACCTAATATTGGGCCTATTTAAGACAGTTTGTACCAGGAAAATAGAGAAAACTCCCCCATCATCAGGCTAGAATGCAGTAAGTAACAAGCTACAGAAGTCTACTGATAGAGGATGGGCAAGATCATGTATAGCAAGGATTGACATTCACAAAAAAACACACAGCAACAATGTTGTATAGATAATGGTGAAAGAGTAAATGCCTTCCATCTAAGATTAGGAACAAATCAAGACTATCTACTCTTACCACTTTTATTTAACTTTATGTTAGTAGTTCTAACCAGTGCAGTTAGGTAGTTAAAATCAAAGACACCCAGATTGGAAAGAAGGAAATAAAACTTTTTATTTTCAGAGAACATGATCCTATATGTAGAAAATCCTAAAGAATCCACACACACATAAATACTACAACTAATAAGCAAGTTCAGCAAGGTCTCAGCACCAAGAACAACATGCAAACATTAATAGTATGGTATAAATACTAGCAATGAACAATCCAGGAAGGAAATGGAGAAATCAATTCCATTCACAGTATCATCAAAAAGATTAAAATATTGAGAAATATGTTTAACAAAAACATCCAATCCATGTCTTGTACACTGAAAACTAAAATTGCTGAAAGAAATTGACAGAGATCTAAATAAGTGGAGGAACATCTCATTAATCAGAAGAATCAATAATGTTAAGATGGCAATACTCCTCAGTTGACCTGAAAATGCAACATAATCCTCATCAAAATGTCAGCTGTCTTTTTTCACAGATATTTACAAGGTCATTCTAAAATTCATATAGTGGGGCACCTGGGTAGCTCAGTAGCTTAAGTGTCTACTTTCAGCTCAGGTCATGATCCTGGGGTCCTGGGATCGAGCTCTGTATCGGGCTCCCTGCTCAGCGGGGAGTCTGCTTCCCCTCTGCCTCTGCCCCTCCCTCTGCTCACTCTCTCGATCTCTGTCTTAAATAAGTAAATAAAATCTATTTTAAAAATCTAAAAAATAAAATAAAATTCATACGACATTGGGGTACAAGGCTGGTTCAGTCAGAAGAGCATGTGATTCTTGATCTCAGGGTCATGAGTGGCAGCCTCATGCTGGGTGTAGAGATTACAAAAAAAAAAAAAAAAACACTTTAAAAAGAAAATAAAATTAACATGGCAAAATAAATGACCTGTAAGAGCCAGAACAATATTTAAAAAGAAGAACACGGGGCACCTGGGTGGTTTGTTAAGCAACCTACTCTTTGTTTTGGCACAGGTCATGATCTCAGGGTCATGAGATCCAGCCATACACAGGGCTCTGTGCTCAGGATGGAGTCTGCTTGAGACTCTCTCTCTCTCCTCTGCCCCTTCCCCCAGCACATGCTCTCTTTCTTGCTCTCAAATAAATAAATCTAAGAAAGAAAGAAAGAAAGAAAGAAAGAAAGAAAGAAAGAAAGAAAGAAAGATGCAACAAGGTCCAAAGACTTAACACTAGCCAATTTTAAAACTTAACTACAAACCTGCAGTAATCAAGACAGATTAGTACTGGCAGAAGGATTGACATATATGGATCAATGGAATAGGATTGATACATTTGATTACATTATATTATGTCCAGAAATGACAAATCTATAAAGGAAAAAAAGTAACTTACTAGTTGCCTTGGGCTGGGAGTAGGGAGTAGGAATAGAAGTTGATTGCAGGAACGCCTGAGTGGCTCAGCGGTTGAGTGTCTCCCTTTGGCTCAGGGCATGATCTTAGGGTCCAGGATCTAGTCCCACATGGGGTTGCCTGCATGGAGCCTGCTGCTTCCTCTGCCTGTGTCTCTGTCTCTCTCGCTTTCTCTCTGTGTCTTTCATGAATAAATGAATAAAATCTAAAAAAAAAGAAGTTGATTGCAAACAGACATGAGGCATTTTGGGGGGGGGGTGATAGAAATGTTCTAAAATTGGATTGTGCTGATACTTGTCCAACTAGATAAATTTCTTTAAAATCTTTAAATTATACACTATTAAAATAGATGAATTTTATAGTATGAAAATTGTATCTAAATAAAATTGCTTTTGGGGCACCTGGCTGGCTCAGCAGGTGACTCCTGATCTCAGGGTCATGAGTTTGATCTCCACACTGGATGTAGAGTTTACTTACTAAAAAATTATATCATACATAAATAAAAAAATAAAAATGCTTCTACCAAATTATCTTATCAAAGATCATCATTCTGCGTCGTATTTTCTTTGATTTACTAGATGATTAATACCATCTACACTATATGTATCATAATCAGCAAATTACATGTACAATAGTACAGATCAACTAAGGCAGTGTTCATTGGGGTTCCTAACCACTCCTTACCCCATGTTGGGGCAAGACTTGGGATCCTCACTTCTATGCTAAAATTCTGGTCTTCATGTGGTCATTTCAGAGTCACATGGCAACCAGTTCATAGAGTTTGCCTGCGGCAGTCTCTTGAACTTCAGTTCCATCTGAGACTTTGAGGCATAAAATGACAATTAATGGAATAGTAGTGACTAATCATAGCTAATATGAAGGATTATTTCAAATAATCACATCCTGATATATAGATGATTGGCTTCTAAAGAAAATATCCAGAACACAGAATTAGGGATGACTGGGTGGCTCTGTCAGTTAAGCATCTTACTCTTGATTTTGGCTCAGATCATGATCTCAAGGTCATGCTCAGCAGGGAGTCTGCTTGAAGATTCTCTCCCTTTCCCTCTTCCACCCCCTCTGCCCTTCTGTCCCTCTCTGCATGTGCACATTCTGAAATAAATAAAATCTTAAAAAAATAATTGTGTAATTTGGCTTTGAAACAAACATGATAATTTAATAGCTTGTTTTTATTTCTTCTCAGTTTCCAAAACAACCTGAATCCTCAGAATTTTTTTAATGATTTTGTTTATTTATTCATGAGAGATGCAAAGAGAGAGGCAGAGACATAGGCAAAGGGAGAAGCAGGCTCCCTGTGGGGAGCATGATGAGGGACTCAGTCCCAGGGATCACAACCTGAGCCAAAGTCAGATGCTCAACCAGTGAGCCACCCAGGCATCCCTAAAATTTTCTAAATAAATAACTGTCACAGAAATAGGTTATATCTAGGAAGTGAAAATATTTACTTATCCTTAATAAATTTCATTTGCTTTGAAATATGAAAAAGTGATTATATTCATAACATTTCCAGAAATAATTCTTGTATTATATAATTCTAGAAAATCCCCTTTAAATGATTCTCCAACATCTATTAAGGGATGAAAGGGTAAAATATATGAAAAGGAAAAGAACTAATGGGAAGAGTAAATTAACAGTTAATAAAAGTAAAATAAACTAAATAAAGTTAATTTAATTAGTAATTGATAAAAGTATAAAAAGACTTGAAAGGAAGCATGAATTTTACATTTTCAACTCTTTATTCTGTGTGTAGCTGTTTTATATCCCTACCTTTTTATACTAGTCTTAAAACAGTTATTCCTATTTTATATGTCTATATTAGTTTACGAACTTAGGTGGAGGTCTTTATACTTAAGTTTACATAATTAATTTTGGTCTACCATTAATAGAGAAAATGTCTTTTACTTATTTTTTGAGAAAGAGGGAGAAAGAGAGAAAGAGAGAGAGTGAGAGCAAACACCTGGAGCAGAGGGGGAGGGAGAGAGAGAGAATCTCCATGCTGAGCATGGAGCCTGGCTTGGGGCTCAAACTCACAACCCTGATACCATGACCTAGGCTGAAATCAAGAGTCCAACCCTTAATCAACTGTCTTTTAAAGTTATCTGTTTGGCTGTAGTTACTTATGCAAATAAGATGAAGATGTTATTTTTTTACTTGAGATAAAATTGACATACAACGTTGTAATAGTTTTAAATGTACAATATGATTTTACATATGTATATTTTGCAAAATAAGTATCGAAATAAGCTTATTTAACATCCGTTAGCATGTTTACAATTTTTTTCTTGTGCTAAGAACTTATAGGGAAACCCCAGGGGTTAGAGGATGGAGGAAATAGAGAAATGCTGGTAAAAGGGTATAAATTTCCATCTATTAGATAAGTAAGGACTGAAGATCTAGTATAAAACATAGTGACTGTAGCTGATAACACCACATTGTATAATGGAAATTCACTAAGAGAGAAGAACTTAGATGTTCTCACCAAAGGAAAAAAAAATCATGAATAAATCGGAGAAGGACAAACATTATACGGTCTCATTCATTTGGGGAATATGCAAAAATAGTGAAAGGGAATAAAGGGGAAAGGAGAAAAAATGAGTGGGAAATATCAGAAAGGGAGACAGAACATGAGAGACTCCTAACTCTGGGAAACGAACTAGGGGTGGTGGAAGGGGAGGAAGGCGGGGGGTGGGGGTGAATGGGTGACGGGCACTGAGGGGGGCACTTGACGGGATGAGCACTGGGTGTTATTCTGTATGTTGGCAAATTGAACACCAATAAAAAATATATATAAATATTTATAAAATATATATAAATATATAAAAATATTTTAAACATATAAATATATATAAATATATAAATATATTAAAATATATAAATATTATATATAAAAATATAAATATAACATATATAAAAACATAAATAGAAATATGTATACTTATTTATATAAAAATATATTTTATTTTATTATATATTTATATTATATATTATTATCATATATAATATATAATATATATTATGTACTTATATATAAATATATATTTATTATATATATTGCCTATATATAAATATATATTTATATTTATATGAATTTAATATTTATATAATTATATAAATTATAAGTTTATATATAAATACATATATAAATATATATGATATATATTTATATGAATCATACATAAATATATATTTATATTTCTATAAATATTTATATATTTCTATATATAAATTTATATATTTATTTATATTTATATATTTTATATTTTAAATATATTTATATTTTATATATAATTCATATATACTATATTATATATTTATATATATTTATATATTTAATATTTATAATAAATTCATATATTTATATAATTATATAAATTATCAATTTATATAATTTATATTCATATATTTATATATTTATATATATTTATATATATTATATATATAAAGACTATCCCAACAGACTTACTTTTCTTGCATTTGCTTTCAAGCGTGTTTCATATATTTTTCACAAGAGTCTGCTAATGTTTTGCTAGATCCATACTTGAGAATGTCCGTTTCTGTTGTTATCCAGGGTCCTGAAAATGGCCTTGTGCCATTCATATTCCAAGAAGTATTTCTCACTGGGATACAGAAAATCAACTGAATGTTGTATATTGACCTTGAACCTCTATCCGGGTTCTGCCCATGAATTTCCATCTGGGCACAGAGCAGTGGGCTCCAGCTCTGTTCGAACTTCCCACGTCGTGGCAGCGACTGATCGGAATATTGAATTTCGGCCATTCAGCGGGAGCACCGCCAAGGGGCACACCGACCCTGAAGCAAGCGGGCTCGAGCCTCCTGCGCTGCGTCCTGACGGCCAGCAGGGGGCGCGCGAACCCACCGCGGCTGGCTCGTGTGATGCGCATGCGTCGTCGGCCGGCGGAGGTCGGCGCCTTTTTCGGGGACCGGACAGAAGTTTCCTCGGGCCCAGTGAGGCGCTCCTGCGCTTCGGGACAACTTGCGCCGCGTCGTCAGGGGGGGCGCAGTTTCCTGCCCAGGCCCTGGCCGGCTGACGAGCGGCCTTGGCTGCACTTCTCCAGGACATGTTTCTGAAGAGTGAGTAGAGATCCTTTCATTTTCTAGAATGTTCCCACCTGCTTTATTCTTTACGTTCTCCTACGAAATTTTAACGAGAATTAACTAGCAAAAGCGGCCTATTCGCTGAGTGTTCTTGAGGGTCGAATTCAGAGCCTCCTGCGTCAGTTTTACGGACTCAAGACCGTTTCTGCGGAGAAATCGCGGTACAGCCTCAGACAGAGGGAAACACATACATAGGAGTGAAATTAAAGAAAAAAATCAGGGCCAGACGGTCGTTCGTGGAGTTATATCGCAGCCTGAGGCAAAGAAAAAAGAGTCGCACCCCGCTTTGCATTGCCACTTTTTTAAAAAAAATCCGGGACTCGAAGAAGGACACTTCTGTGCCTTATCCTTACTCTGTTCCCAAGCTTTGCCTTGGTAGACATTACTCCGAAAGGGGCAGGTTTTATTTATTTTATTTATTTATTTTTATTTTTATTTTTTTTATTTTTAAAAAGATTTTAATTATTTTCTCATGAGAGAGACGCAGAGAGAGTGGCAGGCTCCATGCAGGGAGCCCGACGTGGGACTCGATCCGGGGCTCCAGGGACATGCCCTGGGCTTAATGCAGGCGCTAAACCGCAGGGATCCCCCTTTTAAAAGATTATTTATTTATTTAATATTTTATTTATTCATGAGAGACACACAGACAGAGAGGCAGAGACACAGGCAGACGGAGAAGCAGGCTCCATGCAGGGAGCCCGTCGTGGGACTCGATCCCGGGTCTCCAGGATCATGCCCTGGGCCTAAGGCAGGCGCTAAACCGCTGAGCCACCCAGGGATCCGTTTTTTAAAATTTTATTTATTTATTCATGAGAGACACAGAGAGAGAGAGAGAGAGACAGAGACACAGGCAGACGGAGAAGCAGGCTCCATGCACCGGGAGCCCGACGTGGGACTCGATCCCGGGTCTCCAGGATCATGCCCTGGGCCTAAGGCAGGCGCTAAACCGCTGAGCCAACCAGGGATCCGTTTTTTAAAATTTTATTTATTTATTCATGAGAGACACAGAGAGAGAGAGAGAGAGAGGCAGAGACACAGGCAGAGGGAGAAGCAGGCTCGCCGCAGGGAGCCCGACATGGGACTCGACCCAGGACCCCAGGATCACGCCCCAGGCCGAAGGTGGCGCTAAAGCCCTGAACGCCCCCACCTGGGCTGCCACCTGCAGATTTTATTATAACGTAGGCAAGGCCACCTTCCTGAGTAGAACAATGAATATGACATCCCTGTTTTCGCTTCTTTAAAAAAAAAAAATTGAGATGTAATTTACATCCCACAACATACATTGGTTTCATGTTATTCGATTCAAAGAATTTTAGGGAATCTGCAGGTGTGCACCCATTACTATAATTAAATTTACAGCAGTACCTTCAACTCTAAAAGACATTTATTGCTCATTTGTGTTTGGCTTCCTGTTCCCCTGGCTCCAGGCAACCACTGTTCTATGTTCTTCGCTTTGGATTTGAATTTCTGGACATACCATGTAAATGGAGTCATAAAATATCAGGTATTTTATGCCTGTTATATTTTTCCGATTATCATATTGTTTTCAAGACACATAGATGTTGTAGCATGTCCCAGTACCTCATTCCCTTTTTATGGATGAATACTATTCTGTGGTATAGATAGACCACATTTTGGGTATCTCTTCATCAGTTGATGGACATTTGGGTTGTTTCCAGTTTTCAGCTATTGTGAATAATGCTACTAGGAGCATTCATGGGCACCTTCTGGTCTGGATCTATATTTACCTTGAGTATATAACTAGGTGTGCAAGTGCTAGATTATAGGTGAACTCTGTGTTTTGAGGAATAGCTAAGGTGTTTTCCAAAGTGGCTTAATTACTTTCCAATCTTCATAGCACTGTATGATTTTTCTAGTTTCTCCCCATCATCACCAATACTTGTTACAGTCTTTTTTTTTTACTGTGACCTAGTGACTATAAAGTGGTATCTCACTGTATTTTAAATTTATATTTCTCTAATGACTAATCATAGTAATCATATTAGGTGCTTATTGACCATTAGCATATATTCTTTGGTTAAGTATCTATTCAAATCCATTTCCCCTACCATTCATTCATTCATTCATTCATTCATGATAGACACACCAAGAGAGGCAGAGAGATAGACAGAGGGAGAAGGGAAAAACAGGCTCCTTGTAGGGACCCTGATGCAGGACCTGATTCCTGGACCAGGATCACACCCTGAGCCAAAGGCAGATGCCCAACCACTGAGCCACCCAGGTGTCCACTATTTCCCCTACTTTTTAAAAATATTTTACTTTTAGGGCACCTGGGTAGCTCAGGTGTTAGAGCATCTGACTCTTGATCTTAGGGTCATGAGTTCAAGACCCATGCTGAGTTTGGAGCCTTCTATAAAAAAATAATTTTATTTTTAAATAATGTCTAACCCAACGTGGACATGAACTTACAACCCCAAGGTCAGGAGTTGTATACTCTACCGACTGAGCCAGCCAGGCAGCCCTCTCCTACTTTTTAATTAGCTTGCCTTCCATTTCATCAAAGAAGACACATAGATGGCAACAGACACATGAAAAGATGCTTAATATCACTGATCATCAGAAAAATACAAATCAAAACTACAATGAGATATCATCTCACACAGGTCAGAATGGCTAAAATTAACCACACAGGAAACAACAACAGAATAGCTAAAAGTAACAACACAGGAGGGGATGTGGAGAAACAGGAATCCTCTTACACTGTTGGTGGGAATGCAAACTGCTGCAGCCACGGTGGAAAACAGTATGGATGTTCCTCAAAAAGTTAGACATAGAAACTACTCTGTGATCCAGGAATTGCACTACTATGTGTTTTTCCAAAAGATACAAAAATACTGATTTGAAAGAATACAAGCATCCTGATGTTTATTGCAGCAATATCAATAATAGCCAAACTATGGAAAGAGCCCAAATGTCCACTGACTGATGAATGGATAAAGAAGATGTGATATCTACATACACAATGGAATACTACTCAACCATCTCATTCATAAAAAAAAGAACAAAATCTTGCCATTTGCAATGACATGGATGGATCTAGAGACTATAAGGCTAAGCAAAATAATTCAGAGAAAAACAAATACTATATGATTTTACTCATATGTGGAATTTAAGAAACAAAACAGATGAACATGGGGGAGGGGGAAGAGAGAGGTCAACCAGAAAAGGGACTCTTCATTATTGAGAACAAATTCAGGGTTACTAGAGGGGAGGTGGGCAGAGGGATGGGTTGAATGGGTGACAGGGATTAAGGAGGGCGCTTGTGATGAGCACTGGGTGTTGTATTAAGTGATGAATTATTGACTTCTGCATCTGAAACTAATATTACACTAACTACAGTCACTGTGTTAACTAACTGTAATTTAAACAAAAACTTGAAGGGATGCCTGGGTGGCTCAGTGGTTGAGCATCTGCCATTGGCTCAGGGCGTGATCCCGGAGTCCTGGGATCGAGTCCCACATCAGGCTTCCTGCATGGAGCCTGCTTTTCCCTCTGCCTGTGTCTCTGCCTCTCTCTCTCTGTCTCTCATGAATAAATAAATAAATTAATAAATAAATAAATTCTTAAAACTTGAAGAAAAAAGAAAACAACAAAAATAATTAACTTGTTTTATTATTAGGTTGTAGGGATTATTTATATAATATGCATTTGACTCCTATCAGATACAAGAACTACAAATATTTTCTACCATAATAAGTTAATTCAGGAATTCTTGATGCAAGCTGAAATTTTCCTTTCCTCCTTTCCAAATTCCTCTAAAGATTAATGCTTCAAGAAAACCACATGGCTAGGTTGTGTCAGAGATAAGGTGGGAAGGGCAAAAAATGAAATATACAAAAATTAGAATGTTTCTTGTCACAATTAATAACTAGTGAAGACAATGAATGTGAGAAATGAGAAAACATACATATCAAAACTCCAAATATGCAAAACTGTTAGACATAAATTTATCTTACTCTTTCTAGACATATATAAAGAAGGCTGCATATCTTTCCAGGAGAACCAAAGCTGGATTTCTTGCCTACTTTTGTACTTACATCAGGGGTTAAGCTCCATCTCTTCTGAGAACCCCGTCCTATAAATTGTGATTAACTACCATTGGCCTACTGGTTTTAGAGTCTTAACATACATAGAAAGCCTGAGAAACACCTTGAGAATGCCTGACATCCAATGGCTGCCAGGGCCCTCTTGAGTTCAGGGAAAGCAGCTGAGGGGCACCTATAGCTCCACCCCCACCACTGGTCCAAAAGCCACTACAAACTTTATTCTTGTTGAGCATCACTCTACGCAGACAAGTTCTCTGGTTAGGGCACTGCACACTGCAGGGCTGTAATGGAGGAATGCCCACTCCCCCCTACACTCTCAGTATAGCTTTCATTTCTCTCTCCACCACATCATCATGAGCATACCCAACATTTTCCCATAACCCTAGAGAATGCTGACCCACTGCCCTCCAACTTGCAAACCTCCCTCAGTTGGGATCTCATCACCTGCTCTACATTTACCTGGATGATTATTAGGACTCAGAAGAGTCTTGTTCCTGTGTTTTCTTCTATTAGGAAGTATCTTTACCTTCTCTAACCTCTGGTGTTCACATTGTCAGGAATGGAACTTTGAAAATGGTTTGCTTTTCCAAAAAGACAAGAACAGTCTCCCACCATACTTCTCTGTGCCCCAAAAGCCCCTACAATTCACGTTACAGAAAAGCAATGACCACAGCCCTGGCTGGAACCCTGGTAATGAAAGTGGAGATGGGTCAAGGGTGTGAGTATAGAAAGGGTAGAAATCTTATTTCCTCCTCTATCCCCTAACCCAGGCCAGCTGAACCAGTAAAGCAGCCAAGGATGGAAGGACAGTGCCCAGCTTTGCCATTCTCCAAGGACCCTTCCCTTGGGCATCTGGGATTGGCCAAACTCCGTAAGAGGAACTGAACTTATTCAGTGATTTCCTCAAATATTTTGTATGTGCTAGTGCAGGATTAGTCATGAGAGGACGTGAGGTGCTGCAGTGAGGCGATCAGACACAGACACTGGTCAGGGATGAACTTGATGGCTGTGAGATGTAAAGACAGTTATTAAATTTTTTTCCTTATTTTTTTTGTCATCAGTAAATATATATATGTATATATATATATATATATATATATATCATAGGTTCTAGTAAGAACTCAATAAATGCATGTGTGTGAAAAACTTCGAAAAATCCTTGGCACATTGTAAGCATTTTGTGTTGACTTGTTTCTGCCATTTATGTTGTTAGTATTAATCCATCCTACATCATCCTATTTCCTTGGGCAAGTCCCTTGTCCATCTGTGATATGAAGATTGTGATGCACTGAATACATATGGCCTCTTCCAACACTGACTTTTTAAAAATTAAGATATAACTACCATAACATCTACCCTTTAAAGTTTACAACTCAGTATATTTTAGTTTATTCAGGGGGTTGTGCAATCATTACCACGTCTTATGCCAGGATGTTTTCATCACTTCGAAAGGAACTCTATATCCACTAGCAGTCACTGAGGATCCCCCTTCTCCAGCACCTGGCAACCACTATTCTACTTTATATCCTTTGTGAATTTGCTTATAATGGACATTGCATATAAATGAAATCATTTGATATATGGCCCTTTGTATCCATTTTCTTATACCTGGCATATTTTCAAGGCTTACTAATATATCATTACTTCATTCTTTATTTTATCACTCAACACTATTCCATTGTATGGATATGGAAACTGTGTTTGTCCATTCATCTGTACATGGTCATGTGTGTTACTTACATTTTTTAGCTCTTATGAATAACAGTTAAATGAATATTTGTGTGCACATTTTTGTGTAGACATGTGTGTTGACTTCTTTTGGGTGGAATTGACCTAGGTAAAATTGCTGGGTCATACAGTAACTCTATATTTGAACATTTTGAGGGACTGCCAGACTTTGTTCCAAAGTAGCTGCCATATTTACATTCTCACCAGCAATGATTTCTCAACCTCGCAAAGAATTGCTATTGTTGGGGTGCCTGAGTGGCTCGATTGAGCATCTGACTCTTGGTTTTGGCTCAGGTCATGATCTCATGGTCACAAGATTGAGCCCCATGTTGGGCTCTGCACTCAGAGTGGACTCTGCTTTAGTTTCTCTCTCCCTCTCCCTCTGGCTCACGCTCTCTCTCAAATAAATAAATAAATAAAATCTTAAAAAAATCATTGCTATTGTCTTTTTTTCTTAATCTTACAGGATGTGAAGTCGTATCTCATTGTGATTTTGATTTGCATCCCCCTAATAACTAATGACATTGAGCATCTTTTAATGTACTTATTGGCCCATTTATCTTTTTTGAAAAAGTCTCTAGATCCTTTTCCCATTTTTAAAAAAGATGTATTTCAGAGTGAGAGAGTGCACAAGCAGAGGGGGGCAGGCAGAGGAAGAGGGAGAGGGGAAGCAGACTCCTTGCTGAGCAGGGAGCCCAGAATTGGGCTCATTGGGCTCAATCCCAGGACCCTGAGATCATGACCTGAGCTGAAACCAAGAGTCAGCCACTTAACTGACTGAGCCACACAGGCAACCAGATCCTTTTATCATTTTTAAAAATTGGATTGTCTTCTTATTAAGTTGTAAGAGTTAGTGATATAACCTGGATAATAAGTTCTTATCAAATATAAAATTTGCAAGTATTTTTTCCCATTCTGTGGGTTGCCTTTTCACTTTTTTTTTAAAGATTTTATTTGTTGATGAGACTGAGAGAGAGAGAGAGAGAGAGAGGCAGAGACATTTGCAGAGGGAGAGGCAGGCTCCCTACAGGGAACCTGATGGAGGACTTGATCCCAGATTCCAGGATAACAACCTGACCCAAAGGCAGACACTTAACCACTTAGCCACCCAGGCACCCACCTTTTCACTTTTTAATAGTGTCCTTTGAAGCACAACGTTTTTATGTTTTTTATTGAAGTATAATTGACATACAATATTATATTAGTTTCATTTATACAACACAGTAATTTGACATTTGTATACATTGCAAACTGATCATAGTATGTCTAGTTACCTACTGTCATCATACAAAGTTAATACTAATATTATTGACTGTATTCACTGTGCTATACATATATCTCCATTACTTATTTATTTTATAACTGGAAGTTTGTATCTCTTGATCCTCCCAAATGTTTTATTTTAATTTATTTTATTTAAAGATTTTTATTTATTTGACAGATAGGGAGAGAGCGTGAGTGCACTAGAGGGAGGGGTAGAGGGAGAGGGAAAGAGAACAAAAAGCAGACTCTGCACTGAGCACAGGGCCCAGTGTGGGGCTTGATCACATGATCATGGGGTCATAGCCCGAGCTGAAACCTGAAGTCGGATGCTTAACCAACTGTGCCACTCAGGTGCCCCTAAATATTTTGTTTTTGGTGAAGTCTATAAATGTGGCTAATTACTACTAGAATTACTACTCCAACATGGTGATATTGGAGTGGTGATTAAGCTTAGCTAATGGATTGGATTGTTCAGAGTGCTTGTATGCTGAGATCCAAGGATATAAGTTCTCAAGGATAAACAAACTAAATTATCAATAAATTTGTTTCATTAGGTGTATGACTGCATATAAAAATGACGTGATTACTTCCGTTTCTAGATTGTGTTTAGTTTATAGCAGTATTTTTATGTGCATTGGCTCATTTAACCCTCTTGACAGATCATTGAGGCAGAAGTAATAATATTTTCTGTCATGAGTTTTATTATGCAGATTAAATGAGTAGAATCACAAAATAGCTCTTAGCATAGTGCCTAAATGTTAGTGAGAACTGGGTAAATGTTAATAATTGTCATTGTTATAATTGTTTTTTTTAATATATTTTTTAAGTCTTTATTTATTCATAGAGATGTAGAGAGAGGCAGAGACACAGGCAGAGGGAGAAGCAGGCTCCATGCAGGGAGCCTGACGTGGGACTCGATCCCAGGACTCCAGGATCATGCCCTGGGCTGCAGGCGGCGCTAAACCGCTGCGTCACCGGGGCTGCCCTTGTTATAATTGTTGTTACTAGTTGTAAGGCCAGGAATATTCCTTTTTACAGATTGGGAAGCTTGAGACTTTAATTTGTTTAATGTGGTAGGAGCTAAATTAATAAAAAAAATCTGTGTGTAATTATAATTTAAAGATACTACTTTCTGATTCTAATATTTTAGACACAACTATAGAAAGAAAAAATTAGTATTCGACCCACATATCCAGCCTCAACCATTACCAAATACCCTGTACTAATCTGTCCACATTTTTTTCTTTGCTGACACAATCATCTACTAACTCATAAATGTGTACAAATAAAGCTTTTTCTTCCACCTCGTTTTGTTTGTGCAAGTATGACCTCATTCTGTTTTTCTGCATCTTCTTTCCTTTTCTGACTTCTTTGCTTAACAAAAGATAGTGTATGTTCCTTTCTGGATTGTGATTTTATGCTTCATATTTTATACTCTACCTCTTTAACCCATGTGGAATTTATTTGGGTAAATACTGGGAAGTTGGTCTTTCAGGTTTCTTTTTTTTTTTTCCTGCCAGTATGAAATTGGGTCTCATAACATTTGAGCTTTCAGTTTGTTATATTGATCCTTCAGTTACTTCTTGAACCAGATAGTTGTTTTAATTATAATAGTTAGACACTGCTGTCTGGTATTTGCTCAACAAATATTTATCAGTGACAGTTACATGCTATTTTTAAACAAAAGATTCAAGAATACTTGTCCTCATGGAACTTGCATTCTAGGTGGGAGGAAAGGGCACAGACTTAAGTTATATACCATTAGAGGGTGGTGAAAATAAAGGTCAGAGGACCCTCTTGCACTGTTGGTGTGAATGCAAACTGGTGCAGTCACTATGGAAAACAGTATGGAGATTCCGCAAAACATTAAAAATAGAATCACCATATGGTCCAATAATTCCACTACTGGGTATTTACTCAAAGAATACAAAAACACTAATTTGAAAAGATAAATGCACCCCTATGTTTATTGCAGCATTATTTACAATAGCCAAAATATGGAAGCACCCCAAGCGCCCATTGATAGATGAATGGATAAAGAAGATGTATATATACAATGAAGTGTTACTCAGCCATAAAAAATAATGAAATCTTGCCATTTGTGATGATGTGAATGGATCTAGAGACAATAATGCTAAGCAAAATAAGGCAGAGAAAGACAAATACCATATGATTTCACTCATATGGAGTTTAAGAAACAAAACAAATGAACAAAAAAAGATGTGAGAAATTCCAGACTCTTAACTATAGAGAACAAACTTATGGTTACCAGACCGGGGGAAAATGGGTGAAATAGATGAAGAGGATTAAGAGTACACTTCTCTTGATAAGCACTGAGCAATGTATAGAAATAAGTTGCTATATTGTACACCTGAAACTATTATCGCTTTGTATGTTGACTATAGTGGATTTAAGTAAAAATAAAATAAAGTTCAACGGTTAAAATATACATCCAGGTTAAAAAAGGTTCTAGAGTTCCAGTATGGGGACAGGTTGTATAATTAAATAAAGTGATCAAGGAAATCTTTGAAGGGTAGCAGAATATGCCACTGTAAAATATGCCATTTTGGTATTTTGATTACTTTGAACAGTAGTCTTTTGAAAAATAACGAAGTTGACTTTCTCTGAACTCCCCTTATCTACCTAAAGGCAGAGCCTTCAAAAAGAACTCAGGTGTCATAAATCCCTTCCAAGAGTTTCATCAAGGGAAGATTGACTTTTGTCATAGGAAAGGAGACTAGAAGTCAACGGTACACTCAGACAAATGTCACAAACCATCATACCTCCTACCTATTCTTCTAAGGACCCATTTGTCTTTCCTAAAAATCAGATGTAATCATTATACTGCATTTCTGGTGGAGTAGTCACACAGGTCAAGAATGAAGCTACTTAAAAATACTTTGCTAAACTGCAAATCAGCCAACACGCTAAGGTTTTTTTTTTTTTTAACCAAAATATGGTTCTAATTCTGTAGCCCATATTTATGAATAACATATTGCTTTGCTATCCAAAATCCTGTCATCTTTTGGTATATGAGTCCAGAGAACAACCTGTCTCTAATACATGTGATTTAAGGCCCACTGAGGGCAGTATTGGCATTGACTATGACCATATGTCTGCCAGAGCATTTGGGGTTTTGTTTGTGGAGGGAGCACCCAAATCAGGGATGCTGCTTGATTCTCCTGTATGGAGACATGTAGCATTTAGTACAAATGAGAATGTGGTGGCTGTTTAAAAACAAAAACAAAAACAAAAACAAAAACCTTTACTATTATTAGAGGTACAATTTTCACTTGATTTTCATGATGCAATGCAAACTCATAGAATATATTATCTAGTTAGAAATCCCAAGATAATAAGGTAAAAACTATGAAAACTATTAAGACAGTCAAATCAGGTAAGTAAAAACTAATTATATATAATATATATTAATGTAACAATATATAATGTAATAATATAATTATTGCAGGGGAAGAACATTTTTTCTCTACCCTTCTGGATTCTTTTGCCTGGTCTATTAATTAAATTGACGTAAGACAGATTAACAGGAGAAAAAAAAATGTTTTGGAGCCCTACAAAGGCTTGAGGGGGCTCAGAGGCATTGAGGCTTGGATGCTATCCTGAGCTAAGCAGACAGGGGTAGCGGATCTAGGGCTTCAAAGGGAAGGAAGACAGTTCACAGGAAGACGTGAAGAGCAAATGTTTGGTAAACAAATGTTTGTCCTGCCATGCAGACAGTGGGACACAGGGAGGAATCTGATCGCTAGGCTCTGTGGCGCTCCTTCCAGCTTACCACACCTAGCTCAGACTCTCTGTACTTCTCTCTGGTGATAGCTCTTTTCCTGGACCAGGCCCTCTATCAAAATTCTTAAAGGCATTTAAGGGAGAGGTAAAAGCTTTTCCTGAATCTTTTAAGTCTTGATTATCTTCAGCTGAAATAATCCATGTACCAAAGTGGCACATTTTGGAGAATCTCCTTCTGAACCTCTCTATTATGTGTGTGTGCATGTGTGTGTATGTGTGTGTAAAGTCACAATAAAAGGAAAAATATCTAATGCCTTTATATGAATAAATCTATCAAGAATTGTTCTAAAGCTATAAAGAGAAATCACAGTATCTCCTAAGTCATATGAAAGGAAGCTGGAATGAACAGATCTTCATTTTACTGTAAGGGAACATTTGATATTTGTAATGAGGTTTCTTCCCCTAAATTCAATGTATGCTTTATGATAATTGTACAAAAAAAATCACACAATCTTCCCTGAATTTGACAAAGTGGTGTTAAAGTCATCCAGAAATACACTTGGGTACATACATATTCTGATAAAATCTGAAAACGGCAAGACTAATGAAAGATATTTACCACACCAGGCACTCACTGGCATTTTAAAGTTGGAAAATTGGCCCAGTGTTATGTGGGCTCACACATTGACTATCAGGTCAGTGGAACCATATTAATGAAACAAATGCTGGGGAAACAGCAGAAGACAGTGATAAAGTGTGAAAAGTGTTACTTTGCAACCAAAAGATTCAGTCTGATTTTTTAAAAAGATGTTTTTATTTTTTTAAAGATTTTATTTACCTATTCATGAGAGACACAGAGAGAGACAGAGACACAGGCAGAGGGAGAAGCAGGCTCTGTGCAGGGAGCCTGACATGGGACTTGATCCTGGGACTCCAGGATCACGTCCTGGGTTGAAGGCAGGTGCTAAACTGCTGAGCCACCCAGGGATCCCCAAGATGTTTTTATTTTTATTTTTATTTTTTTTATTTTTTTTGTTTTTATTTTTAAATAATCTCTACACACATGGGGCTTGAACTCACAACCCTGAGATCAAGAGTCGCATGCTCTACAGACTGAGCTAGCCAGGCACCACTCAGTCTGACTTTTTAAGTTTTTATTTTAATCACCTGGTGCTCATCACGATAAGTGCACTCCTTAATTCCCATCACCTATTTCACCCATCCCACCACCCACCTCTCCTCTGCTGACCATCAGTTTATTGTCTATAGTTAAGTCTGTGTCTTAGTTTCCCTTTCTCTGTCTCTCTCCCCCACCATGCTTTTTTTGCTTATATTCCACATATGAGTGAAGTCATGGTATTTATCTTTCTCTTATTGACTTATTTCACACAGCTTTATACTCTCTAGCTCCATCCGCGTCATTGCAAATGGCAAGATCTCATTCTTTTTTTAAAAAAGATTTTATATATTCATGAGAGACAGAGAGAGAGAGAGAGAGAGAGAGAATGAGGCTAAGCCATAGGCAGAGGAGAGAGAGAGAGAGAGAGAGAGAGAGAGAGAGAGGGAGGGGCTGAGCCATAGGCAGAGGGAGAAGCAGGCTCCATGCAGGGAGCCCGATGTGGGACTTGATCCCGGGACCCCAGGATCATGCCCTGAGCCAAAGGCACACGCTCAACCACTGAGCCACCCAGGCGTCCCTCATTCTTTTTTTAATAAAGATTTTATTTATTTATTCATGAGAGACACAGAGACAGAGGCATAGACATAGGTTGAGGGAGAAGCAGGCTCCCCACTGGAACTTGATGTGGGACTTGATCCCAAGACTCCAGGATCATGACCTGAGCCAAATGCAGATGCTCAACCACTGAGCCACCCAGGTATCCCTATTCTTTTTTATGGCTCAATAATCATCTGTTATGTAAATATATGTTTTGTTATGTAAATATATGTATATATATAATATATATATGTTTAAGGTGGTGGCTTGGGCCATTTGGGAAGATACTCAATTTTCCTGGGTCTTTCTCATGTATATAGGAAGTATACATGTTATTAAACTTCTGTTTCTCTCCTGTTAATCATATATATATAATATTATATAATATATATAATCTTGTAATGTCTTCTTTATATATTCATCTACCAATGGACACTTTTGCTACTTCCATAATTTGGCTGTTGTAAATGCTACAATAAACATAGGGGTGCATTTATTTTTTTGAATTAGTTTTTTTTTTTTTTTGTATTTTTTGGGTAAATAACCAGTAGTGGAATTATTGGGCCATATGGTAGTTCTATTTTTGAGGGACTTCGTACTGTTTTCCACAGTGGCTGCACCAGTTTATATTCCCACCAAAAGTGTAAGAGGGTTCCCCTTTCTCCACATCCTCATCAATACCCGTTGTTTCTTGTGTTGTTGATTTTAGCCGTCTGACAGATGTGAGGTGATATTATTTTGATTTGCATTTCTGTGATGATAAGTGATGATGAGCATCTTTTTTTGTGTCTGTCAGCCATCTGGATGGCTTTCTTAGAAAAATACTCATGTCTTCTGCCTCTTTTTTAATTGGATTACTTATTTCTTTGGGTGTTGAGTTGTATAAGTTCTTTATATATTTTGGATGCTAACCCTTTATGAGATATGTCATTTACAAATATCTTCTCCCATTTCATAGGTTGCCTTTTAATTTTGTTGATGGTTTCCTTTTCTGTGCAGAAGCTTTTTATTTTAATGTAGTCCAAATAGTTTATTTTTGCTTTTGTTTCCCTTAACTTAGGAGACATATCTAGAAGGAAGTGATTGTGGCTGATGTTAAAGAAGTTACTGCTTATGTTCCCTTCTAGGATTTTTATGGCTTCAGGTCTTTAATCTTTTGGACTTTAATCCATTTTGAATTTATTTTTGTTTATGATATAATGAAGTGGTCCAGTTTCTTTCTCATGTTGTTGTCTAGTTTTTCCAACACTATTTGTTGAAGAGACTGTGTTTTTCCCATTGCAGATGCTCTCCTGCTTTGTTGAAGATTAATTGACCAATGAATTGTGGAATTGTAGTCTGGTTCTAGTACTTACTAGCACCATGAACTTGGTGAAATCACTTAATATTCTTGGGTTTCTGGTTCCTTATTTTTTCGAATGATTATGATAATGATAGACACCAATGTGAGAGTTAAAGGATATAGCATATTTGTAAGCATGTGGAAAGTATAATTCCATGTATTTGGTATTCCTCAATCTTTTGCTTTTCCTTTTTTAGCATGTTTAAATGATTTTCATATTTTCTTTCTTTTTTTTAAGATTTTATTTATTTGAGAAATCGAGAGAGAGGCAGAGACACAGGCAGAGGGAGAAGCAGGCTCCATATTTGTAAGCATGTGGAAAGTATAATTCCATGTATTTGGTATTCCTCAATCTTTTGCTTTTCCTTTTTTAGCATGTTTAAATGATTTTCATATTTTCTTTCTTTTTTTTAAGATTTTATTTATTTGAGAAATCGAGAGAGAGGCAGAGACACAGGCAGAGGGAGAAGCAGGCTCCATGCAGGAAGCCTGACGTGGGACTTGATCCCGGGTCTCCAGGATCATACCCTGGACCGAAGGCAGTGCCAAACCGCTGAGCCACCCGGGTTGCACGATTTTCATATTTTCTATATTGCATTATCTTTTCATCATTTTAATTAGTTCAAATGGCTACATTGTGCCAACTGATTATTCTTTCATAATATAGAGTATCAGATCAGTCTTAGTCTGTTTGGGCTCCTATAACAAAATATCCCAGACTGTGTGCCTTATAAACAAGACAGATTTATTTCTTATAGTTCTGGAAACTGGAAGTTCGAGATCAGGGTGCTAGCATGGTCAGGTGAAGGCTCTCTTCTGGGTTGCAGACTTCTTGCTGTGTCCTCACATGGCAGAAGGGGCTAGAGATTTTTCTGGGGTTTCATAAGGCACTAATTACATTCATGAAGGCTTTACTTTCATGTGTCCACATAGAGGAAGAAAAAGGATTTTCCTTCTACCATTCTTATTGGCTGAGAACCCCCCTCCCCATAATACAAGATTAACAGGAGAGAAACAGAAGTTTATTTTTTTTTAAAGATTTTATTTATTTATTCATGAGAGACACAGAGAATTTGAGAGAGACAGACAGACAGACAGGCAGGCAGAGGGAGAAGCAGGCTCCATGCAGGGAGCCAGACCTGGGACTGGATCCTGGGACTCCAGGATCACACCCTGGGCCGAAGGCAGGGGCTAAACCACTGAGCCACCCAGGGATCTCCAAAACAGAAGTTTAATAACATGTATACTCCCTGTATACATGAGAAAGACCCGGGAAAATTGAGTATCTTCCCAAAATGGCCCAAGCCACCTCCTTAAATAGCATCTCCAGCAAAAGGCACAAGACAGATCTGGGAGGTGGAGGGAGCCGGTTAATGTGAGGTAACCAGGAAAAGCACAGTAAATAAGGGTAAGGTTGTTCTTTAGATTTAAGTCTTTGCCTCTTCCATTACTAAGAGTTTCTGGAGATTAGAGTCATCCATCTCTTCCTAGTATAGAAAGAGAGATACCCTTAATAAATGGAGATTTTCTTTATAAATATCAATGTTCCTTACAAAAGGATACTTCAGCGTGGTTTTCAGAGCCTCTCCTCTGTCTGCTTTTTCTTAAAAATAACTAGCTCAAGATAATCCATATGCCAAAAAGACATATTTTGAAGTGGTATATTCTTCTCCTTCATCCTAATCACTTCCAAAGTCCCCACCTACTAATATAAACACATTTGGGGGTTAGGATTCCACCATTTGAATTTTGAGAGGACACAGACATTCAGAACCTAGCAAGGTCTCAATGCAAAATTCTAATTTTTGTGGCTGCAACTGTGCAACGACCCATTAAAAATAGGAGTTTATAAAATAAAATAAATATCCATTTCAAATCAATTTCTGGATCGGATAGTGGCATTGTGTGTTTGCAGTCCACTCAGTCCCAAATATGCAAAACTAGTGGAAAAAATAACTCAGGATATTAAAGTCCATTAGTCATTACCATAAGTATTATGGTTCTTGCTTAATTAACCCTGACTGGAAATTTTCCATATCACATGAGATTAAAAGCCCTTTGAGTTCATGAGCAATGTACATTTTAATAGAGACCAAAGGGAAGAAAAGATGTCATTACCTCACATATACAAAGCTTTATGAATAAAGAGAGAACTGTAATAATGTAGCTTTATCACTAAATACATAAACCAAGGCAACTTAAGTGATTATTTACAATGTATTCTTCTCAGATTCTATTTTTAATATTCTGACTATAAAGGTTCCTGCTCATAAAAAACAATCTATTATATTATGTGAGTTACTGAAAGCCAGTAATGGTAGAGGAATGGATTCTAGATGATGGCTTTTTTAGTTTCATTATCTGCAGGGGTAAGCTGATATGATTCTCATCTTTTATAGTGGACCTTATAAGGAGCCTAAAGGAGTTTTGGGGAATATACACCTTAGTTTGAGTCCCCATGCAACCAGTGGTAGCCTTATCACTTTTTTAATTTGAATATAGTTGACACACAATATTACAATAGTAGCCTTATCACTTTGATTAAATTAATTTTCTAAGTCTCACTTCTTCCATCTATTAAAATGAGAATACTGATACTTCTCTTACATGGTCTTTAGTAAAATAATATGCATGTAAGGGGCTTAGCATTGTACCTGCTAATAGAAAACACCCCAAATACCAGCTTTTGATATTATTAGGTCACCTATCAAACAAGATGGATTAGAATAGTTTTTCCAATATGCTTAATTAATAAAGGAGTGTTTTTAGATAATTACAAGAACTCACTAAGAAAATTCCTTTTTTATTTTTAATATAATTGACACATAAAATTACATCATTTTCAGGTATACAGCATAGTGATTGTACAACTCTGTACATTATGCTCTATTCACCACAAGTGTAGTTACCATCTGTCACCCTGTGGCAGTGTTATACTAGCATTAACTTCATTTCCTTTGTTGTATAGGAAAGTTCTTTTTATATTTAAAAATATTTTATTTACTAATTTTAAAGAGAGAGCACAAGCAGGGGGAGAGGGAGAGGGACAAGCAGACTGCCTGCAGAACACAGAGCCCAGTGTGGGTTTGAAGCAAGTCTGTCTCAGGACCCTCAGATCATGACTTGAGTTGAAGTCAGACAGTTAATCAACTGAGCCACTCAGGTGCCCCAGGAAAGTACCTTTTAAAGTGAGTTTTGAAATGAGGAGGAAGCCAAAAAAATGCTTAATCATTTATGTTTTTATCCATTCAACAAATATTTCTTGAATATCTGTCTGACATCATTCTGAATATCAGAGATTTGAATGTGAATAAAACACAAAATTTTCTGCTCTCATAGATATTTCCAATGGGATTGAGACAGACCATGAAAAAAAAAAACAGTGTGTATGTGTATCTAGATAGATATCCTATGTAGATCTGTGTGGTTGTGTATATCTATTTAGATACCTAGATGTCTTATACCTCATATGGTGATCATAAGCACTATGGAGAAAAAATAAATCAAGGAAAGGGGTTAAGGAGTGCTGGGGAATGTGATTTTGGAAATTTATTAGTGTGATCAAGTGTATCTTCACTGGTAAGGTGATTTTTGAAAGAAGAGATCAAGTACATCTGCACTGATAGGTGATTTTTGAATGAAGATCTAAAGGAAACGAGCAGTAGAGCCCAGAAGATATGGGAAAGAACATCCTAGGAAAAGAAAAGCAATTATAAAGGCCCTGGGGTGGAAACTTTTATGTCATTTCAGAGATAAGGCAAGGTAGCTGGAGCAGAATGAGCAAAGTGGAAAAATCAAAGGGGATAAAGTCAGGTAATGTAAAGCCATGCCATATGGGGGGCCTTTAGGAGATTGTAAAGACTTTGGCTTTATCTCTGAATGAAATGAGAAAATTTTGCAATGTTTTAGAAGAAGTGACAATGTAACTTAAGCTGTGAAATACTCCATCGCCTCATCTCGAAGATTTGAAACTAAAGGTAGTTTTGACTCAGCACATGGGTATAATATTCCACAATGCCAGAACTGCCTAGTGGAAAAGTGCTTTGAAAGTCATCTTGCCTCTAGAAAACCCCTATGGAGCCTGTAGGTAATAAAACTGCCTAGTGGAAAAGTGCTTTGAAAGTCATCTTGACTCTAGAAAACCCCTATGTAGCCTGTAGGTAATAAAACAACTCCTTTTCTCAGCTATGCTAGTCTCATACTTTGGTTAGTTAAAACGGCCTAAAATTTTCATTCATCTTACAAAAATCAGTAACCATTAATGGTATTCCTATCATAGCCAACAGTCCCATGTTCTTGATCATAAAGGTATCCTGGTAAGACATAGTTGTATCCTATATCTAAATATGAATTTATAATCAGCTGGTTATGGGAGCAGGGATAAATCTCATTCATTCAGCCTATAAGTTTTAATTAAATGTCTACCACATGTCAGACATTGCTGTAGGAGCTAGAAAATTAGCAGTGAACAAACAAAATCTCTAGTTTAGTAGACTTTGCATTGTAGTAGTAAGATACAGAAAATAAGGAAATCTATATCAACTGTTGATAAATGATCTAGAAATATAATGCATGATAAGGGACATAGGGAGTATTAGGAGGAGAGTGGTTGCTATTTTGTATGCAGTGATCTTTTTCTTACAAGGTGATATTTGACCAGAGACCTGAAGGAAGTGAAGGAACAAGCCATGCAAATATTTGGAAACAGAACAGTGTTCTAGGCAGGGAAAAACCCAAGTGCACCAAAATACCATGCATGACATGTTAGGATTAGGAAGGATTGGGAATACCAACCAGGAAGCCCTTTCATCCAGAGTGCAATCAGTGCAGGGATGAGTATTAGAAGATGACTTTAGAGAAGTAACCAGAGGGTTGATTGTGGAGGGGCTTGTGTGGTAGAGTGTGGAATTTGAATTTTATTCAGAAAAAAATAAGCCATCTCAATTTTGGATGGAGATCTCTTACAGTCTGACTTTTGTTTTAATCATATCTCTGGCTAATGTTTTATGATCAGATTGTCACCTGAGTCAGAGTACAAAAACAGGGAGACCAGTTTGAAGGCTATTGCAATAATCTAGTCAAGAGATAATATTTAGACCATAGTGTTATTTTTGGGATGTGGTGAAAGTCCACTTATTTCTAGAAATCTTTTGAAGTACTAATGGACTAGATTGGTGGCGTGAATGAAATTGAGGAGTCATAGTTAACTCCAAAGCTTTTGCCTGAGCAGTTGGTAGAATGGAGATACCATTAAGGGTGATGGTGATGATGGGTATTCAAGGACATGTTATGGAATGGCAATTCAAGATGCTTATTAGATGTCCAAGTGGCAGTGTTAAGTATGTAGTTGGATATTTCATTCTGGAGCTCAAGGGAGTTGTTGGATCTGGCCTGGAACCACGTAGTTGGGATTCATGAGACTATAGATGGATTTAATATAGTGAGAAAAGATGGAATCACTTAGAAAGTAAATGTGTCTATAGTTCATAGATGAATGCAGCGTTGGGGAAGAGCTTCTTAACTTAGTGCTTAACCCCATACCCCAATCCCACACTATCACATCATTATGGAAATATTATCATCTGTGCCCCATTGCTCTTGCAAGGAGAGAAAGCTGCACCTAGCCTAGCACCAGCGAAGTGCCAGCTAGAAGCAGTGGGATACCACCAGAGTGCTTTTGCAACCTGGCTAAAATGCAGAACCAATAACATGTGCAGGCAAACTGGTCCTCTCCTGAACTTTCTCTCTTCATCCTGCCTCTATCCTATTTCACAGGTTAGGCATTTGAACAGTAAATTATATGGTCACCCTATATATGAAACACATAAAATAAAAGTGTAACATACAATAAAAATAAAGGGATAGCAAATTACATATGAGACACATATAAGCTAAAGGAAAGATATAGCAATTCTATGTCAGGTAAAATAGAGTTTGAAGTAAAAACATCATAAAACAAAAATGAGTTATTATGTAAAGATAACAGGAAAAATGGATCAAGAAGATGTAAAGATCATGAGAATAGAACTATAAAGCTGTAAATGATAGAACCACAGATAAAAGACATTTCAAAATTTTAATTGGTAATAGTAACGAACTTCTATTGGGAATTGATGGACAAGGATACAAAAACCCCTAGTTAATTGGAAGATTAAAAAAAAATCACTAAGAGAGGTGATATAAAATAGTAGGTAAAAGCATGGATTCTGAAGACAGACAGCCTGGGTTCAAATACCATCTCTACTCTCTGGTAGCTGTGTGACTTTGGGAAAATTATTTAACATTTCTTTGCCTCAGTTTTTTTTTTTCTTTCTAAAATAGAAATGATAATACAGTCCTCACATGATTTTGGTGAAGAGTGAATGAGTTCTATTTAAAATGTTTAGGGGTGCCTGGGTGGCTCAGTTGGTTAGGCATCTGCCTTCGGCTGGGGTCATGATCCCTGCTTGGCAGGGAGCCTGCTTCTCTCTCTCTCTCTCTCTGCTGGTCCCCCTGCTTGTGCTCTCTCTCTCTCTCCCTCTCTCAAGTAAATAAATAAATAAATCTTTTAAAAATAAAGTGTTTAGATAGTATCAGATACACATTAATTATTATTATCAATAAATATGCATTGTTTTATGCCCAAAAGAGGTTAAACATTATTTTTATGTTGAGATATAATTGTCATGTAACATTGCATTAAATTTAGGTGTACAAGAATATAGGTTAATTTTAACACAAATGAAACATTTACAAAGTTTGAGCATGGCACAAAAGAAATGTAAATAAATTCTAAAGTATCAGCATCATAGAGGATATGATCTTAAGTGGGAGTGGTAATAAATACACTACATGTAAAAGTGTGTGGATAACAGCAAAAGCAAAACTTGGGGAGATACATACGTGCGTGTGTGTGTGTGTGTGTGTGTGTGTGTATGTATAATGAACTTCTGTAGATAAGGAATTGGTATCTTATTTCAAGGGTTGGGCTTGATGTTACCATATAGCACATTGCCACAATGCCACAGTTGCAGAGCAAGAGAGGTTAGTTTCCCTTTGTTGGAATTCTCACATCTGCTTTCACAGACACAAGTTGCATTGCTTATCTCTATGGTCTGTTCTGATTCTGTATAAGGAGAGCTGTTCCCAGCAATCCAAACGTGAATTGGCAAGGTGGGACTTTAGTTACGTATCATGTCTCTTTTGTTATAAGGTCAAGGAATAATATTGATTTAAATTTTCCACTATAAAGATGAACTTTCCTGATACTGTTATCACACTCTTTCTTGCCACCATATCTTACAAAATCTTCAACCATGGCCCTTGTCTCATGTTTCTGTTGGTGTATTAAGGTTTTTTTTTTTTTTGGTGTATTAAGTTTTAATTTGTGTCGCATCTATGTAAAGGTAGCTGAAAGAGGATAAATAATGTATGTGCTAGCAAGATTGGCTTTTACTGGAAATGTATTTCAAACTAATGTCAAAGATAAAAAAGAAAACTGGACACTAGTTAAAGTTAATGACAGATTTTAACCAGAAACCTACTTTTGTGGTAGGTAAGAAAGTCCAGCGTGAACAGAACTCTCAGTTTGTTATAGAGATGATAGGGTGTTTTAAAGGGAGAAGGAAAGAAGAGTGAGGGTAGATGGTGGAGGTTTGAGCTAAGGGAGTGGGAAATTACAAGAAGCCAGAAACTGGGGTTGGTCTTTGTTAAACATATCTGGGTTTGTTAACTGGTGCTTATCAAGGTTAGGCTCCTCCCCTCCCACCGAGGCTGGGAAACAGGGGCTCTATCTTCAGGTGTTGGCTGGCACAAACAGTACATTCTTTTGGTAGTCTTGACTTTTTCTCAAGCAGGCACTTTTAAGAGGGCTGTATCATCCTAGGGATGTGGCCTTAGGCTATTAGATTCTGTGTTAATATTTGTTCAAGTCTTTTACTGTGTGTGTGGGACACGAACAAAATAATTTGTGTTGAGAGTTCTGTATATTATTATCAAAGTGATCATAAGATAAAATAGTTCAGGAAATTCTGTTCTTTTTTTAATTTATTTTAAATTTTTTATTTTTTATTTTTATTTTTTAGGAAATTCTGTTCTAAGGGAGGAAACACAGAGGCCTAATAGATAACCCACCTCCAGTATTCCCCCCTCAAATCCTTTCTCCATACTGTCATTTTAGTAATCTTTCTAAACCTATGACCATGTCACCTCTTTTCTTAATATATGTTATGTGTATACTCAGACCATGAGAATGAGAAACTACCTTTTCTACCTTCAAATGACCAATACCTAACACATAGTAGGTGTTCTCTGCATGTTTATTGCATATTGATCTGAGATAAAAGTTCCTTTGTTTATGCAAAAAGATTGCCATCCAAAACATAAAATGGCTGTGGAGAAAGGAGGGGACACATGAGGTCATAAATCCTTAGAAGTCACATTTACTTGGGAGGAGTTTTCTGTCTCCAAATTCATTTCCTTATAAGCATTTTTACTAAGTTTTCCTTCTTTTTTTAAAGATTTTATTTTTTTATTTGAGAGACAGAGACTGAGCATGAGTAGTGGGGGAGGAGCAGAGGGAGACGGAGAGGGAGGAGCTGACTCCCTGCTGAGCAGAG